>NW_027225147.1:0-249177 GCF_041296235.1 Equus asinus
TATCGGACAGAACGGAACAACCTGCCGGACACACCAAAATCACCTGCGGGCTACGCCAGAACCACTTGGAGGACTCTCCGGGAAAACCTGCCGGGCATGCTGGAACCACCTCTCAGACGTGCCTGAACCACGTGGCGGACACTCCGGAAACGCATGTCGGGCCGGCCGGAACCACCTCTCAGACGTGCCAGAACCTCATGCCGGACACCCCAGAACCAGCTGCTGGACAGACCGGAAACACCTGCCGGACACGCCGGAACCACATGTTCGACTCGCTGGAACCACATTCTGGACATGGCAAAATCACCTGCCGCCTATGCCAGAACCGCTTGGCGAACACTCCGGAATCACCTGTCAGGCATGCCGGAACCACCTCTCAGACCTGCCAGAACCACATGCCAATGACACCGGAAGCACCTGCCGAGCATGCCGGAAGCACCTGCTCGACTCGCCAGAACCACCTGTCGGACACGCCAAAATCACCTGCCGGCTACGCCACAGCCAGTTGGTGAACACTCCGGAAACACCTGCCGGGCTGGCTGGAACCACCTGCCAGTCACGCCAACATCACCTGCCAGCTACGCCAGAACCACTTGGGGGAGACTCCAGAAACACCTGTTGGGCCAGCCGGAACCACCTCTCAGACGTGCCAGAACCATGTGCCTGAGATGCTGGAACCGCACCCCGAACAGACCGAAACCACCTGCCAGACCCAACTGAACCACCTGCCGAGCACGCAGGAACAACCTGCTCGCCTCGCCGGAACCACCTGCCGGGCGCAGCGGAAGCACCTGCGGAGCGCGCCGGAGCCACCTGCTCGCCTCGCCGGAACCACGTGCCGGGCCCTAACCCTAACCCTAACCCTTACCCTATCCCCAAACCCTAACCCTAACCCTAACCCCTAACCATAAGCCTAACCCTAAACCCTAACCCAACCGTAACCCTAACCCTAACCCTACCCCTAACCCTAACCCCTAACCCCAAACCCTAAACCCTAACCCTAACCGTAACCCTAACCCTATCCCTAACCCTAACCTGACGGACAGGCTGGAACCAGCTGCTCAACTCGCCGGAACCACCTGCCAGACATGCCAGAACCACCTGCCGAGCACGCCGGAGCCACCTGCTGGACTCACCAGAACCACCTGCCTGACAGGCCAAAATCAACAGCTGGCTATGAGAGAACCACCTGGCAGACAATCCGCAATAACCTGCCAGGCATGCAGGAACCACCTCTCAGACGTAAGAGAACCACGTGCCGGACACGCTGGAACCACGTCCTGGACAGACTGGAACCACCTGCCGGACATGCCTGGACCACCTGCCGAGCACGCCGGAACCACCTGCTCGACTCGCAGGACCCATGTGCCAGACACGCCAAAATGAACTGCCGGCTACACCAGAACCACTTACCGGACACTCCGGAATAACCTGCCCGGCATGCCAGAACCACCTCTCAGAAGTGCCAGAAGCACGTGCTGGACATGCCGGAACAACCTATCGGACAGAACGGAACAACCTGCCGGACACACCAAAATCACCTGCGGGCTACGCCAGAACCACTTGGAGGACTCTCCGGGAAAACCTGCCGGGCATGCTGGAACCACCTCTCAGACGTGCCTGAACCACGTGGCGGACACTCCGGAAACGCATGTCGGGCCGGCCGGAACCACCTCTCAGACGTGCCAGAACCTCATGCCGGACACCCCAGAACCACCTGCTGGACAGACCGGAAACACCTGCCGGACACGCCGGAACCACATGTTCGACTCGCTGGAACCACATTCTGGACATGGCAAAATCACCTGCCGCCTATGCCAGAACCGCTTGGCGAACACTCCGGAATCACCTGTCAGGCATGCCGGAACCACCTCTCAGACCTGCCAGAACCACATGCCAATGACACCGGAAGCACCTGCCGAGCATGCCGGAAGCACCTGCTCGACTCGCCAGAACCACCTGTCGGACACGCCAAAATCACCTGCCGGCTACGCCACAGCCAGTTGGTGAACACTCCGGAAACACCTGCCGGGCTGGCTGGAACCACCTGCCAGTCACGCCAACATCACCTGCCAGCTACGCCAGAACCACTTGGCGGAGACTCCAGAAACACCTGTTGGGCCAGCCGGAACCACCTCTCAGACGTGCCAGAACCATGTGCCTGAGATGCTGGAACCGCACCCCGAACAGACCGAAACCACCTGCCAGACCCAACTGAACCACCTGCCGAGCACGCAGGAACAACCTGCTCGCCTCGCCGGAACCACCTGCCGGGCGCAGCGGAAGCACCTGCGGAGCGCGCCGGAGCCACCTGCTCGCCTCGCCGGAACCACCTGCCGGGCCCAGCGGAAGCACCTGCCGAGCGCGCCGGAGCCACCTGCTCGCCTCGCCGGAACCACCTGCCGGGCCCAGCGGAAGCACCTGCCGAGCGCGCCGGAGCCACCTGCTCGCCTCGCCGGAACCACCTGCCGGGCCCAGCGGAAGCACCTGCCGAGCGCGCCGGAGCCACCTGCTCGCCTCGCCGGAACCACCTGCCGGGCCCTAACCCTAACCCTAACCCTAACCCTATCCCCAAACCCTAACCCTAACCCTAACCCCTAACCCTAAGCCTAACCCAAACCCTAACCCAACCGTAACCCTAACCCTAACCCTACCCCTAACCCTAACCCCTAACCCCAAACCCTAAACCCTAACCCTAACCGTAACCCTAACCCCATCCCTAACCCTAACCTGACGGACAGGCTGGAACCAGCTGCTCAACTCGCCGGAACCACCTGCCAGACATGCCAGAACCACCTGCCGAGCACGCCGGAGCCACCTGCTGGACTCACCAGAACCACCTGCCTGACAGGCCAAAATCAACAGCTGGCTATGAGAGAACCACCTGGCAGACAATCCGCAATAACCTGCCAGGCATGCAGGAACCACCTCTCAGACGTAAGAGAACCACGTGCCGGACACGCTGGAACCACGTCCTGGACAGACTGGAACCACCTGCCGGACATGCCTGGACCACCTGCCGAGCACGCCGGAACCACCTGCTCGACTCGCAGGACCCATGTGCCAGACACGCCAAAATGAACTGCCGGCTACACCAGAACCACTTACCGGACACTCCGGAATAACCTGCCCGGCATGCCAGAACCACCTCTCAGAAGTGCCAGAAGCACGTGCTGGACATGCCGGAACAACCTATCGGACAGAACGGAACAACCTGCCGGACACACCAAAATCACCTGCGGGCTACGCCAGAACCACTTGGAGGACTCTCCGGGAAAACCTGCCGGGCATGCTGGAACCACCTCTCAGACGTGCCTGAACCACGTGGCGGACACTCCGGAAACGCATGTCGGGCCGGCCGGAACCACCTCTCAGACGTGCCAGAACCTCATGCCGGACACCCCAGAACCACCTGCTGGACAGACCGGAAACACCTGCCGGACACGCCGGAACCACATGTTCGACTCGCTGGAACCACATTCTGGACATGGCAAAATCACCTGCTGCCTATGCCAGAACCGCTTGGCGAACACTCCGGAATCACCTGTCAGGCATGCCGGAACCACCTCTCAGACCTGCCAGAACCACATGCCAATGACACCGGAAGCACCTGCCGAGCATGCCGGAAGCACCTGCTCGACTCGCCAGAACCACCTGTCGGACACGCCAAAATCACCTGCCGGCTACGCCACAGCCAGTTGGTGAACACTCCGGAAACACCTGCCGGGCTGGCTGGAACCACCTGCCAGCTACGCCAGAACCACTTGGCGGAGACTCCAGAAACACCTGTTGGGCCAGCCGGAACCACCTCTCAGACGTGCCAGAACCATGTGACTGAGATGCTGGAACCACACCCCGAACAGACCGAAACCACCTGCCAGACCCAACTGAACCACCTGCCGAGCACGCAGGAACAACCTGCTCGCCTCGCCGGAACCACCTGCCGGGCGCAGCGGAAGCACCTGCCGAGCGCGCCGGAGCCACCTGCTCGCCTCGCCGGAACCACGTGCCGGGCCCTAACCCTAACCCTAACCCTAACCCTATCCCCAAACCCTAACCCTAACCCTAACCCCTAACCCTAAGCCTAACCCTAAACCCTAACCCAACCGTAACCCTAACCCTAACCCTACCCCTAACCCTAACCCCTAACCCCAAACCCTAAACCCTAACCCTAACCGTAACCCTAACCCTATCCCTAACCCTAACCTGACGGACAGGCTGGAACCAGCTGCTCAACTCGCCGGAACCACCTGCCAGACATGCCAGAACCACCTGCCGAGCACGCCGGAGCCACCTGCTGGACTCACCAGAACCACCTGCCTGACAGGCCAAAATCAACAGCTGGCTATGAGAGAACCACCTGGCAGACAATCCGCAATAACCTGCCAGGCATGCAGGAACCACCTCTCAGACGTAAGAGAACCACGTGCCGGACACGCTGGAACCACGTCCTGGACAGACTGGAACCACCTGCCGGACATGCCTGGACCACCTGCCGAGCACGCCGGAACCACCTGCTCGACTCGCAGGACCCATGTGCCAGACACGCCAAAATGAACTGCCGGCTACACCAGAACCACTTACCGGACACTCCGGAATAACCTGCCCGGCATGCCAGAACCACCTCTCAGAAGTGCCAGAAGCACGTGCTGGACATGCCGGAACAACCTATCGGACAGAACGGAACAACCTGCCGGACACACCAAAATCACCTGCGGGCTACGCCAGAACCACTTGGAGGACTCTCCGGGAAAACCTGCCGGGCATGCTGGAACCACCTCTCAGACGTGCCTGAACCACGTGGCGGACACTCCGGAAACGCATGTCGGGCCGGCCGGAACCACCTCTCAGACGTGCCAGAACCTCATGCCGGACACCCCAGAACCACCTGCTGGACAGACCGGAAACACCTGCCGGACACGCCGGAACCACATTTTCGACTCGCTGGAACCACATTCTGGACATGGCAAAATCACCTGCCGCCTATGCCAGAACCGCTTGGCGAACACTCCGGAATCACCTGTCAGGCATGCCGGAACCACCTCTCAGACCTGCCAGAACCACATGCCAATGACACCGGAAGCACCTGCCGAGCATGCCGGAAGCACCTGCTCGACTCGCCAGAACCACCTGTCGGACACGCCAAAATCACCTGCCGGCTACGCCACAGCCAGTTGGTGAACACTCCGGAAACACCTGCCGGGCTGGCTGGAACCACCTGCCAGTCACGCCAACATCACCTGCCAGCTACGCCAGAACCACTTGGCGGAGACTCCAGAAACACCTGTTGGGCCAGCCGGAACCACCTCTCAGACGTGCCAGAACCATGTGCCTGAGATGCTGGAACCACACCCCGAACAGACCGAAACCACCTGCCAGACCCAACTGAACCACCTGCCGAGCACGCAGGAACAACCTGCTCGCCTCGCCGGAACCACCTGCCGGGCGCAGCGGAAGCACCTGCCGAGCGCGCCGGAGCCACCTGCTCGGCTCGCCGGAACCACCTGCCGGGCCCTAACCCTAACCCTAACCCTAACCCTATCCCCAAACCCTAACCCTAACGCTAACCCCTAACCCTAAGCCTAACCCTAAACCCTAACCCAACCGTAACCCTAACCCTAACCCTACCCCTAACCCTAACCCCTAACCCCAAACCCTAAACCCTAACCCTAACCGTAACCCTAACCCTATCCCTAACCCTAACCTGACGGACAGGCTGGAACCAGCTGCTCAACTCGCCGGAACCACCTGCCAGACATGCCAGAACCACCTGCCGAGCACGCCGGAGCCACCTGCTGGACTCACCAGAACCACCTGCCTGACAGGCCAAAATCAACAGCTGGCTATGAGAGAACCACCTGGCAGACAATCCGCAATAACCTGTCAGGCATGCAGGAACCACCTCTCAGACGTAAGAGAACCACGTGCCGGACACGCTGGAACCACGTCCTGGACAGACTGGAACCACCTGCCGGACATGCCTGGACCACCTGCCGAGCACGCCGGAACCACCTGCTCGACTCGCAGGACCCATGTGCCAGACACGCCAAAATGAACTGCCGGCTACACCAGAACCACTTACCGGACACTCCGGAATAACCTGCCCGGCATGCCAGAACCACCTCTCAGAAGTGCCAGAAGCACGTGCTGGACATGCCGGAACAACCTATCGGACAGAACGGAACAACCTGCCGGACACACCAAAATCACCTGCGGGCTACGCCAGAACCACTTGGAGGACTCTCCGGGAAAACCTGCCGGGCATGCTGGAACCACCTCTCAGACGTGCCTGAACCACGTGGCGGACACTCCGGAAACGCATGTCGGGCCGGCCGGAACCACCTCTCAGACGTGCCAGAACCTCATGCCGGACACCCCAGAACCACCTGCTGGACAGACCGGAAACACCTGCCGGACACGCCGGAACCACATTTTCGACTCGCTGGAACCACATTCTGGACATGGCAAAATCACCTGCCGCCTATGCCAGAACCGCTTGGCGAACACTCCGGAATCACCTGTCAGGCATGCCGGAACCACCTCTCAGACCTGCCAGAACCACATGCCAATGACACCGGAAGCACCTGCCGAGCATGCCGGAAGCACCTGCTCGACTCGCCAGAACCACCTGTCGGACACGCCAAAATCACCTGCCGGCTACGCCACAGCCAGTTGGTGAACACTCCGGAAACACCTGCCGGGCTGGCTGGAACCACCTGCCAGCTACGCCAGAACCACTTGGCGGAGACTCCAGAAACACCTGTTGGGCCAGCCGGAACCACCTCTCAGACGTGCCAGAACCATGTGCCTGAGATGCTGGAACCACACCCCGAACAGACCGAAACCACCTGCCAGACCCAACTGAACCACCTGCCGAGCACGCAGGAACAACCTGCTCGCCTCGCCGGAACCACCTGCCGGGCGCAGCGGAAGCACCTGCCGAGCGCGCCGGAGCCACCTGCTCGCCTCGCCGGAACCACGTGCCGGGCCCTAACCCTAACCCTAACCCTAACCCTATCCCCAAACCCTAACCCTAACCCTAACCCCTAACCCTAAGCCTAACCCTAAACCCTAACCCAACCGTAACCCTAACCCTAACCCTACCCCTAACCCTAACCCCTAACCCCAAACCCTAAACCCTAACCCTAACCGTAACCCTAACCCTATCCCTAACCCTAACCAGACGGACAGGCTGGAACCAGCTGCTCAACTCGCCGGAACCACCTGCCAGACATGCCAGAACCACCTGCCGAGCACGCCGGAGCCACCTGCTGGACTCACCAGAACCACCTGCCTGACAGGCCAAAATCAACAGCTGGCTATGAGAGAACCACCTGGCAGACAATCCGCAATAACCTGCCAGGCATGCAGGAACCACCTCTCAGACGTAAGAGAACCACGTGCCGGACACGCTGGAACCACGTCCTGGACAGACTGGAACCACCTGCCGGACATGCCTGGACCACCTGCCGAGCACGCCGGAACCACCTGCTCGACTCGCAGGACCCATGTGCCAGACACGCCAAAATGAACTGCCGGCTACACCAGAACCACTTACCGGACACTCCGGAATAACCTGCCCGGCATGCCAGAACCACCTCTCAGAAGTGCCAGAAGCACGTGCTGGACATGCCGGAACAACCTATCGGACAGAACGGAACAACCTGCCGGACACACCAAAATCACCTGCGGGCTACGCCAGAACCACTTGGAGGACTCTCCGGGAAAACCTGCCGGGCATGCTGGAACCACCTCTCAGACGTGCCTGAACCACGTGGCGGACACTCCGGAAACGCACGTCGGGCCGGCCGGAACCACCTCTCAGACGTGCCAGAACCTCATGCCGGACACCCCAGAACCACCTGCTGGACAGACCGGAAACACCTGCCGGACACGCCGGAACCACATGTTCGACTCGCTGGAACCACATTCTGGACATGGCAAAATCACCTGCCGCCTATGCCAGAACCGCTTGGCGAACACTCCGGAATCACCTGTCAGGCATGCCGGAACCACCTCTCAGACCTGCCAGAACCACATGCCAATGACACCGGAAGCACCTGCCGAGCATGCCGGAAGCACCTGCTCGACTCGCCAGAACCACCTGTCGGACACGCCAAAATCACCTGCCGGCTACGCCACAGCCAGTTGGTGAACACTCCGGAAACACCTGCCGGGCTGGCTGGAACCACCTGCCAGTCACGCCAACATCACCTGCCAGCTACGCCAGAACCACTTGGCGGAGACTCCGGAAACACCTGTTGGGCCAGCCGGAACCACCTCTCAGACGTGCCAGAACCATGTGCCTGAGATGCTGGAACCGCACCCCGAACAGACCGAAACCACCTGCCAGACCCAACTGAACCACCTGCCGAGCACGCAGGAACAACCTGCTCGCCTCGCCGGAACCACCTGCCGGGCGCAGCGGAAGCACCTGCCGAGCGCGCCGGAGCCACCTGCTCGCCTCGCCGGAACCACCTGCCGGGTGCAGCGGAAGCACCTGCCTAGCGCTCCGGAGCCACCTGCTCGCCTCGCCGGAACCACCTGCCGGGCCCAGCGGAAGCATGTGCCAAGCACGCCGGAGCCACCTGCTCGCCTCGCCGTAACCACCTGCCGGGCCCAGCGGAAGCACCTGCCGAGCGCGCCGGAGCCACCTGCTCGCCTCGCCGGAACCACGTGCCGGGCCCTAACCCTAACCCTAACCCTATCCCCAAACCCTAACCCCAACCCTAACCCCTAACCCTAAGCCTAACCCTAAACCCTAACCCAACCGTAACCCTAACCCTAACCCTACCCCTAACCCTAACCCCTAACCCCAAACCCTAAACCCTAACCCTAACCGTAACCCTAACCCTATCCCTAACCCTAACCTGACGGACAGGCTGGAACCAGCTGCTCAACTCGCCGGAACCACCTGCCAGACATGCCAGAACCACCTGCCGAGCACGCCGGAGCCACCTGCTGGACTCACCAGAACCACCTGCCTGACAGGCCAAAATCAACAGCTGGCTATGAGAGAACCACCTGGCAGACAATCCGCAATAACCTGCCAGGCATGCAGGAACCACCTCTCAGACGTAAGAGAACCACGTGCCGGACACGCTGGAACCACGTCCTGGACAGACTGGAACCACCTGCCGGACATGCCTGGACCACCTGCCGAGCACGCCGGAACCACCTGCTCGACTCGCAGGACCCATGTGCCAGACACGCCAAAATGAACTGCCGGCTACACCAGAACCACTTACCGGACACTCCGGAATAACCTGCCCGGCATGCCAGAACCACCTCTCAGAAGTGCCAGAAGCACGTGCTGGACATGCCGGAACAACCTATCGGACAGAACGGAACAACCTGCCGGACACACCAAAATCACCTGCGGGCTACGCCAGAACCACTTGGAGGACTCTCCGGGAAAACCTGCCGGGCATGCTGGAACCACCTCTCAGACGTGCCTGAACCACGTGGCGGACACTCCGGAAACGCACGTCGGGCCGGCCGGAACCACCTCTCAGACGTGCCAGAACCTCATGCCGGACACCCCAGAACCACCTGCTGGACAGACCGGAAACACCTGCCGGACACGCCGGAACCACATGTTCGACTCGCTGGAACCACATTCTGGACATGGCAAAATCACCTGCCGCCTATGCCAGAACCGCTTGGCGAACACTCCGGAATCACCTGTCAGGCATGCCGGAACCACCTCTCAGACCTGCCAGAACCACATGCCAATGACACCGGAAGCACCTGCCGAGCATGCCGGAAGCACCTGCTCGACTCGCCAGAACCACCTGTCGGACACGCCAAAATCACCTGCCGGCTACGCCACAGCCAGTTGGTGAACACTCCGGAAACACCTGCCGGGCTGGCTGGAACCACCTGCCAGTCACGCCAACATCACCTGCCAGCTACGCCAGAACCACTTGGCGGAGACTCCGGAAACACCTGTTGGGCCAGCCGGAACCACCTCTCAGACGTGCCAGAACCATGTGCCTGAGATGCTGGAACCGCACCCCGAACAGACCGAAACCACCTGCCAGACCCAACTGAACCACCTGCCGAGCACGCAGGAACAACCTGCTCGCCTCGCCGGAACCACCTGCCGGGCGCAGCGGAAGCACCTGCCGAGCGCGCCGGAGCCACCTGCTCGCCTCGCCGGAACCACCTGCCGGGTGCAGCGGAAGCACCTGCCGAGCGCGCCGGAGCCACCTGCTCGCCTCGCCGGAACCACCTGCCGGGCCCAGCGGAAGCACGTGCCAAGCACGCCGGAGCCACCTGCTCGCCTCGCCGGAACCACCTGCCGGGCCCAGCGGAAGCACCTGCCGAGCGCGCCGGAGCCACCTGCTCGCCTCGCCGGAACCACGTGCCGGGCCCTAACCCTAACCCTAACCCTAACCCTAACCCTATCCCCAAACCCTAACCCTAACCCTAACCCCTAACCCTAAGCCTAACCCTAAACCCTAACCCAACCGTAACCCTAACCCTAACCCTAACCCCTAACCCTAAGCCTAACCCAAACCCTAACCCAACCGTAACCCTAACCCTAACCCTACCCCTAACCCTAACCCCTAACCCCAAACCCTAAACCCTAACCCTAACCGTAACCCTAACCCTATCCCTAACCCTAACCTGACGGACAGGCTGGAACCAGCTGCTCAACTCGCCGGAACCACCTGCCAGACATGCCAGAACCACCTGGCGAGCACGCCGGAGCCACCTGCTGGACTCACCAGAACCACCTGCCTGACAGGCCAAAATCAACAGCTGGCTATGAGAGAACCACCTGGCAGACAATCCGCAATAACCTGCCAGGCATGCAGGAACCACCTCTCAGACGTAAGAGAACCACGTGCCGGACACGCTGGAACCACGTCCTGGACAGACTGGAACCACCTGCCGGACATGCCTGGACCACCTGCCGAGCACGCCGGAACCACCTGCTCGACTCGCAGGACCCATGTGCCAGACACGCCAAAATGAACTGCCGGCTACACCAGAACCACTTACCGGACACTCCGGAATAACCTGCCCGGCATGCCAGAACCACCTCTCAGAAGTGCCAGAAGCACGTGCTGGACATGCCGGAACAACCTATCGGACAGAACGGAACAACCTGCCGGACACACCAAAATCACCTGCGGGCTACGCCAGAACCACTTGGAGGACTCTCCGGGAAAACCTGCCGGGCATGCTGGAACCACCTCTCAGACGTGCCTGAACCACGTGGCGGACACTCCGGAAACGCATGTCGGGCCGGCCGGAACCACCTCTCAGACGTGCCAGAACCTCATGCCGGACACCCCAGAACCACCTGCTGGACAGACCGGAAACACCTGCCGGACACGCCGGAACCACATGTTCGACTCGCTGGAACCACATTCTGGACATGGCAAAATCACCTGCCGCCTATGCCAGAACCGCTTGGCGAACACTCCGGAATCACCTGTCAGGCATGCCGGAACCACCTCTCAGACCTGCCAGAACCACATGCCAATGACACCGGAAGCACCTGCCGAGCATGCCGGAAGCACCTGCTCGACTCGCCAGAACCACCTGTCGGACACGCCAAAATCACCTGCCGGCTACGCCACAGCCAGTTGGTGAACACTCCGGAAACACCTGCCGGGCTGGCTGGAACCACCTGCCAGCTACGCCAGAACCACTTGGCGGAGACTCCAGAAACACCTGTTGGGCCAGCCGGAACCACCTCTCAGACGTGCCAGAACCATGTGCCTGAGATGCTGGAACCACACCCCAAACAGACCGAAACCACCTGCCAGACCCAACTGAACCACGTGCCGAGCACGCAGGAACAACCTGCTCGCCTCGCCGGAACCACCTGCCGGGCGCAGCGGAAGCACCTGCCGAGCGCGCCGGAGCCACCTGCTCGCCTCGCCGGAACCACCTGCCGGGTGCAGCGGAAGCACCTGCCTAGCGCTCCGGAGCCACCTGCTCGCCTCGCCGGAACCACCTGCCGGGCCCAGCGGAAGCATGTGCCAAGCACGCCGGAGCCACCTGCTCGCCTCGCCGTAACCACCTGCCGGGCCCAGCGGAAGCACCTGCCGAGCGCGCCGGAGCCACCTGCTCGCCTCGCCGGAACCACCTGCCGGGTGCAGCGGAAGCACCTGCCGAGCGCGCCGGAGCCACCTGCTCGCCTCGCCGGAACCACCTGCCGGGCCCAGCGGAAGCACGTGCCAAGCACGCCGGAGCCACCTGCTCGCCTCGCCGGAACCACCTGCCGGGCCCAGCGGAAGCACCTGCCGAGCGCGCCGGAGCCACCTGCTCGCCTCGCCGGAACCACGTGCCGGGCCCTAACCCTAACCCTAACCCTAACCCTAACCCTATCCCCAAACCCTAACCCTAACCCTAACCCCTAACCCTAAGCCTAACCCTAAACCCTAACCCAACCGTAACCCTAACCCTAACCCTAACCCCTAACCCTAAGCCTAACCCAAACCCTAACCCAACCGTAACCCTAACCCTAACCCTACCCCTAACCCTAACCCCTAACCCCAAACCCTAAACCCTAACCCTAACCGTAACCCTAACCCTATCCCTAACCCTAACCTGACGGACAGGCTGGAACCAGCTGCTCAACTCGCCGGAACCACCTGCCAGACATGCCAGAACCACCTGCCGAGCACGCCGGAGCCACCTGCTGGACTCACCAGAACCACCTGCCTGACAGGCCAAAATCAACAGCTGGCTATGAGAGAACCACCTGGCAGACAATCCGCAATAACCTGCCAGGCATGCAGGAACCACCTCTCAGACGTAAGAGAACCACGTGCCGGACACGCTGGAACCACGTCCTGGACAGACTGGAACCACCTGCCGGACATGCCTGGACCACCTGCCGAGCACGCCGGAACCACCTGCTCGACTCGCAGGACCCATGTGCCAGACACGCCAAAATGAACTGCCGGCTACACCAGAACCACTTACCGGACACTCCGGAATAACCTGCCCGGCATGCCAGAACCACCTCTCAGAAGTGCCAGAAGCACGTGCTGGACATGCCGGAACAACCTATCGGACAGAACGGAACAACCTGCCGGACACACCAAAATCACCTGCGGGCTACGCCAGAACCACTTGGAGGACTCTCCGGGAAAACCTGCCGGGCATGCTGGAACCACCTCTCAGACGTGCCTGAACCACGTGGCGGACACTCCGGAAACGCATGTCGGGCCGGCCGGAACCACCTCTCAGACGTGCCAGAACCTCATGCCGGACACCCCAGAACCACCTGCTGGACAGACCGGAAACACCTGCCGGACACGCCGGAACCACATGTTCGACTCGCTGGAACCACATTCTGGACATGGCAAAATCACCTGCCGCCTATGCCAGAACCGCTTGGCGAACACTCCGGAATCACCTGTCAGGCATGCCGGAACCACCTCTCAGACCTGCCAGAACCACATGCCAATGACACCGGAAGCACCTGCCGAGCATGCCGGAAGCACCTGCTCGACTCGCCAGAACCACCTGTCGGACACGCCAAAATCACCTGCCGGCTACGCCACAGCCAGTTGGTGAACACTCCGGAAACACCTGCCGGGCTGGCTGGAACCACCTGCCAGCTACGCCAGAACCACTTGGCGGAGACTCCAGAAACACCTGTTGGGCCAGCCGGAACCACCTCTCAGACGTGCCAGAACCATGTGCCTGAGATGCTGGAACCACACCCCAAACAGACCGAAACCACCTGCCAGACCCAACTGAACCACCTGCCGAGCACGCAGGAACAACCTGCTCGCCTCGCCGGAACCACCTGCCGGGCGCAGCGGAAGCACCTGCCGAGCGCGCCGGAGCCACCTGCTCGCCTCGCCGGAACCACCTGCCGGGTGCAGCGGAAGCACCTGCCTAGCGCTCCGGAGCCACCTGCTCGCCTCGCCGGAACCACCTGCCGGGCCCAGCGGAAGCATGTGCCAAGCACGCCGGAGCCACCTGCTCGCCTCGCCGTAACCACCTGCCGGGCCCAGCGGAAGCACCTGCCGAGCGCGCCGGAGCCACCTGCTCGCCTCGCCGGAACCACGTGCCGGGCCCTAACCCTAACCCTAACCCTATCCCCAAACCCTAACCCCAACCCTAACCCCTAACCCTAAGCCTAACCCTAAACCCTAACCCAACCGTAACCCTAACCCTAACCCTACCCCTAACCCTAACCCCTAACCCCAAACCCTAAACCCTAACCCTAACCGTAACCCTAACCCTATCCCTAACCCTAACCTGACGGACAGGCTGGAACCAGCTGCTCAACTCGCCGGAACCACCTGCCAGACATGCCAGAACCACCTGCCGAGCACGCCGGAGCCACCTGCTGGACTCACCAGAACCACCTGCCTGACAGGCCAAAATCAACAGCTGGCTATGAGAGAACCACTTGGCAGAAAATCCGCAATAACCTGCCAGGCATGCAGGAACCACCTCTCAGACGTAAGAGAACCACGTGCCGGACACGCTGGAACCACGTCCTGGACAGACTGGAACCACCTGCCGGACATGCCTGGACCACCTGCCGAGCACGCCGGAACCACCTGCTCGACTCGCAGGACCCATGTGCCAGACACACCAAAATGAACTGCCGGCTACACCAGAACCACTTACCGGACACTCCGGAATAACCTGCCCGGCATGCCAGAACCACCTCTCAGAAGTGCCAGAAGCACGTGCTGGACATGCCGGAACAACCTATCGGACAGAACGGAACAACCTGCCGGACACACCAAAATCACCTGCGGGCTACGCCAGAACCACTTGGAGGACTCTCCGGGAAAACCTGCCGGGCATGCTGGAACCACCTCTCAGACGTGCCTGAACCACGTGGCGGACACTCCGGAAACGCACGTCGGGCCGGCCGGAACCACCTCTCAGACGTGCCAGAACCTCATGCCGGACACCCCAGAACCACCTGCTGGACAGACCGGAAACACCTGCCGGACACGCCGGAACCACATGTTCGACTCGCTGGAACCACATTCTGGACATGGCAAAATCACCTGCCGCCTATGCCAGAAACGCTTGGCGAACACTCCGGAATCACCTGTCAGGCATGCCGGAACCACCTCTCAGACCTGCCAGAACCACATGCCAATGACACCGGAAGCACCTGCCGAGCATGCCGGAAGCACCTGCTCGACTCGCCAGAACCACCTGTCGGACACGCCAAAATCACCTGCCGGCTACGCCACAGCCAGTTGGTGAACACTCCGGAAACACCTGCCGGGCTGGCTGGAACCACCTGCCAGTCACGCCAACATCACCTGCCAGCTACGCCAGAACCACTTGGCGGAGACTCCAGAAACACCTGTTGGGCCAGCCGGAACCACCTCTCAGACGTGCCAGAACCATGTGCCTGAGATGCTGGAACCACACCCCGAACAGACCGAAACCACCTGCCAGACCCAACTGAACCACCTGCCGAGCACGCAGGAACAACCTGCTCGCCTCGCCGGAACCACCAGCCGGGCGCAGCGGAAGCACCTGCGGAGCGCGCCGGAGCCACCTGCTCGCCTCGCCGGAACCACCTGCCCGGCGCGCCGGAGCCACCTGCTCGCCTCGCCGGAACCACGTGACGGGCCCTAACCCTAACCCTAACCCTAACCCTATCCCCAAACCCTAACCCTAACCCTAACCGCTAACCCTAAGCCTAACCCTAAACCCTAACCCAACCGTAACCCTAACCCTAACCCTACCCCTAACCCTAACCCCTAACCCCAAACCCTAAACCCTAACCCTAACCGTAACCCTAACCCTATCCCTAACCCTAACCTGACGGACAGGCTGGAACCAGCTGCTCAACTCGCCGGAACCACCTGCCAGACATGCCAGAACCACCTGCCGAGCACGCCGGAGCCACCTGCTGGACTCACCAGAACCACCTGCCTGACAGGCCAAAATCAACAGCTGGCTATGAGAGAACCACTTGGCAGAAAATCCGCAATAACCTGCCAGGCATGCAGGAACCACCTCTCAGACGTAAGAGAACCACGTGCCGGACACGCTGGAACCACGTCCTGGACAGACTGGAACCACCTGCCGGACATGCCTGGACCACCTGCCGAGCACGCCGGAACCACCTGCTCGACTCGCAGGACCCATGTGCCAGACACACCAAAATGAACTGCCGGCTACACCAGAACCACTTACCGGACACTCCGGAATAACCTGCCCGGCATGCCAGAACCACCTCTCAGAAGTGCCAGAAGCACGTGCTGGACATGCCGGAACAACCTATCGGACAGAACGGAACAACCTGCCGGACACACCAAAATCACCTGCGGGCTACGCCAGAACCACTTGGAGGACTCTCCGGGAAAACCTGCCGGGCATGCTGGAACCACCTCTCAGACGTGCCTGAACCACGTGGCGGACACTCCGGAAACGCATGTCGGGCCGGCCGGAACCACCTCTCAGACGTGCCAGAACCTCATGCCGGACACCCCAGAACCACCTGCTGGACAGACCGGAAACACCTGCCGGACACGCCGGAACCACATGTTCGACTCGCTGGAACCACATTCTGGACATGGCAAAATCACCTGCCGCCTATGCCAGAACCGCTTGGCGAACACTCCGGAATCACCTGTCAGGCATGCCGGAACCACCTCTCAGACCTGCCAGAACCACATGCCAATGACACCGGAAGCACCTGCCGAGCATGCCGGAAGCACCTGCTCGACTCGCCAGAACCACCTGTCGGACACGCCAAAATCACCTGCCGGCTACGCCACAGCCAGTTGGTGAACACTCCGGAAACACCTGCCGGGCTGGCTGGAACCACCTGCCAGTCACGCCAACATCACCTGCCAGCTACGCCAGAACCACTTGGCGGAGACTCCAGAAACACCTGTTGGGCCAACCGGAACCACCTCTCAGACGTGCCAGAACCATGTGCCTGAGATGCTGGAACCGCACCCCGAACAGACCGAAACCACCTGCCAGACCCAACTGAACCACCTGCCGAGCACGCAGGAACAACCTGCTCGCCTCGCCGGAACCACCTGCCGGGCGCAGCGGAAGCACCTGCGGAGCGCGCCGGAGCCACCTGCTCGCCTCGCCGGAACCACCTGCCCGGCGCGCCGGAGCCACCTGCTCGCCTCGCCGGAACCACGTGACGGGCCCTAACCCTAACCCTAACCCTAACCCTATCCCCAAACCCTAACCCTAACCCTAACCGCTAACCCTAAGCCTAACCCTAAACCCTAACCCAACCGTAACCCTAACCCTAACCCTACCCCTAACCCTAACCCCTAACCCCAAACCCTAAACCCTAACCCTAACCGTAACCCTAACCCTATCCCTAACCCTAACCTGACGGACAGGCTGGAACCAGCTGCTCAACTCGCCGGAACCACCTGCCAGACATGCCAGAACCACCTGCCGAGCACGCCGGAGCCACCTGCTGGACTCACCAGAACCACCTGCCTGACAGGCCAAAATCAACAGCTGGCTATGAGAGAACCACCTGGCAGACAATCCGCAATAACCTGCCAGGCATGCAGGAACCACCTCTCAGACGTAAGAGAACCACGTGCCGGACACGCTGGAACCACGTCCTGGACAGACTGGAACCACCTGCCGGACATGCCTGGACCACCTGCCGAGCACGCCGGAACCACCTGCTCGACTCGCAGGACCCATGTGCCAGACACGCCAAAATGAACTGCCGGCTACACCAGAACCACTTACCGGACACTCCGGAATAACCTGCCCGGCATGCCAGAACCACCTCTCAGAAGTGCCAGAAGCACGTGCTGGACATGCCGGAACAACCTATCGGACAGAACGGAACAACCTGCCGGACACACCAAAATCACCTGCGGGCTACGCCAGAACCACTTGGAGGACTCTCCGGGAAAACCTGCCGGGCATGCTGGAACCACCTCTCAGACGTGCCTGAACCACGTGGCGGACACTCCGGAAACGCATGTCGGGCCGGCCGGAACCACCTCTCAGACGTGCCAGAACCTCATGCCGGACACCCCAGAACCACCTGCTGGACAGACCGGAAACACCTGCCGGACACGCCGGAACCACATGTTCGACTCGCTGGAACCACATTCTGGACATGGCAAAATCACCTGCCGCCTATGCCAGAACCGCTTGGCGAACACTCCGGAATCACCTGTCAGGCATGCCGGAACCACCTCTCAGACCTGCCAGAACCACATGCCAATGACACCGGAAGCACCTGCCGAGGATGCCGGAAGCACCTGCTCGACTCGCCAGAACCACCTGTCGGACACGCCAAAATCACCTGCCGGCTACGCCACAGCCAGTTGGTGAACACTCCGGAAACACCTGCCGGGCTGGCTGGAACCACCTGCCAGTCACGCCAACATCACCTGCCAGCTACGCCAGAACCACTTGGCGGAGACTCCAGAAACACCTGTTGGGCCAGCCGAAACCACCTCTCAGACGTGCCAGAACCATGTGCCTGAGATGCTGGAACCGCACCCCGAACAGACCGAAACCACCTGCCAGACCCAACTGAACCACCTGCCGAGCACGCAGGAACAACCTGCTCGCCTCGCCGGAACCACCTGCCGGGCGCAGCGGAAGCACCTGCCGAGCGCGCCGGAGCCACCTGCTCGCCCCTCCGGAAACACCAGCCGGGCCCAGCGGAAGCACCTGCCGAGCGCGCCGGAGCCACCTGCTCGCCTCGCCGGAACCACCTGCCCGGCACGCCGGAGCCACCTGCTCGCCTCGCCGGAACCACCTGCCGGGACCAGCGGAAGCACCTGCCGAGCGCGCCGGAGCCACCTGCTCGCCTCGCCGGAACCACGTGACGGGCCCTAACCCTAACCCTAACCCTAACCCTATCCCCAAACCCTAACCCTAACCCTAACCCCTAACCCTAAGCCTAACCCTAAACCCTAACCCAACCGTAACCCTAACCCTAACCCTACCCCTAACCCTAACCCCTAACCCCAAACCCTAAACCCTAACCCTAACCGTAACCCTAACCCTATCCCTAACCCTAACCTGACGGGCAGGCTGGAACCAGCTGCTCAACTCGCCGGAACCACCTGCCAGACATGCCAGAACCACCTGCCGAGCACGCCGGAGCCACCTGCTGGACTCACCAGAACCACCTGCCTGACAGGCCAAAATCAACAGCTGGCTATGAGAGAACCACCTGGCAGACAATCCGCAATAACCTGCCAGGCATGCAGGAACCACCTCTCAGACGTAAGAGAACCACGTGCCGGACACGCTGGAACCACGTCCTGGACAGACTGGAACCACCTGCCGGACATGCCTGGACCACCTGCCGAGCACGCCGGAACCACCTGCTCGACTCGCAGGACCCATGTGCCAGACACGCCAAAATGAACTGCCGGCTACACCAGAACCACTTACCGGACACTCCGGAATAACCTGCCCGGCATGCCAGAACCACCTCTCAGAAGTGCCAGAAGCACGTGCTGGACATGCCGGAACAACCTATCGGACAGAACGGAACAACCTGCCGGACACACCAAAATCACCTGCGGGCTACGCCAGAACCACTTGGAGGACTCTCCGGGAAAACCTGCCGGGCATGCTGGAACCACCTCTCAGACGTGCCTGAACCACGTGGCGGACACTCCGGAAACGCATGTCGGGCCGGCCGGAACCACCTCTCAGACGTGCCAGAACCTCATGCCGGACACCCCAGAACCACCTGCTGGACAGACCGGAAACACCTGCCGGACACGCCGGAACCACATGTTCGACTCGCTGGAACCACATTCTGGACATGGCAAAATCACCTGCCGCCTATGCCAGAACCGCTTGGCGAACACTCCGGAATCACCTGTCAGGCATGCCGGAACCACCTCTCAGACCTGCCAGAACCACATGCCAATGACACCGGAAGCACCTGCCGAGGATGCCGGAAGCACCTGCTCGACTCGCCAGAACCACCTGTCGGACACGCCAAAATCACCTGCCGGCTACGCCACAGCCAGTTGGTGAACACTCCGGAAACACCTGCCGGGCTGGCTGGAACCACCTGCCAGTCACGCCAACATCACCTGCCAGCTACGCCAGAACCACTTGGCGGAGACTCCAGAAACACCTGTTGGGCCAGCCGGAACCACCTCTCAGACGTGCCAGAACCATGTGCCTGAGATGCTGGAACCGCACCCCGAACAGACCGAAACCACCTGCCAGACCCAACTGAACCACCTGCCGAGCACGCAGGAACAACCTGCTCACCTCGCCGGAACCACCTGCCGGGCGCAGCGGAAGCACCTGCCGAGCGCGCCGGAGCCACCTGCTCGCCGCTCCGGAAACACCAGCCGGGCCCAGCGGAAGCACCTGCCGAGCGCGCCGGAGCCACCTGCTCGCCTCGCCGGAACCACCTGCCCGGCACGCCGGAGCCACCTTCTCGCCTCGCCGGAACCACCTGCCGGGCCCAGCGGAAGCACCTGCCGAGCGCGCCGGAGCCACCTGCTCGCCTCGCCGGAACCACGTGACGGGCCCTAACCCTAACCCTAACCCTAACCCTATCCCCAAACCCTAACCCTAACCCTAACCCCTAACCCTAAGCCTAACCCTAAACCCTAACCCAACCGTAACCCTAACCCTAACCCTACCCCTAACCCTAACCCCTAACCCCAAACCCTAAACCCTAACCCTAACCGTAACCCTAACCCTATCCCTAACCCTAACCTGACGGACAGGCTGGAACCAGCTGCTCAACTCGCCGGAACCACCTGCCAGACATGCCAGAACCACCTGCCGAGCACGCCGGAGCCACCTGCTGGACTCACCAGAACCACCTGCCTGACAGGCCAAAATCAACAGCTGGCTATGAGAGAACCACCTGGCAGACAATCCGCAATAACCTGCCAGGCATGCAGGAACCACCTCTCAGACGTAAGAGAACCACGTGCCGGACACGCTGGAACCACGTCCTGGACAGACTGGAACCACCTGCCGGACATGCCTGGACCACCTGCCGAGCACGCCGGAACCACCTGCTCGACTCGCAGGACCCATGTGCCAGACACGCCAAAATGAACTGCCGGCTACACCAGAACCACTTACCGGACACTCCGGAATAACCTGCCCGGCATGCCAGAACCACCTCTCAGAAGTGCCAGAAGCACGTGCTGGACATGCCGGAACAACCTATCGGACAGAACGGAACAACCTGCCGGACACACCAAAATCACCTGCGGGCTACGCCAGAACCACTTGGAGGACTCTCCGGGAAAACCTGCCGGGCATGCTGGAACCACCTCTCAGACGTGCCTGAACCACGTGGCGGACACTCCGGAAACGCATGTCGGGCCGGCCGGAACCACCTCTCAGACGTGCCAGAACCTCATGCCGGACACCCCAGAACCACCTGCTGGACAGACCGGAAACACCTGCCGGACACGCCGGAACCACATGTTCGACTCGCTGGAACCACATTCTGGACATGGCAAAATCACCTGCCGCCTATGCCAGAACCGCTTGGCGAACACTCCGGAATCACCTGTCAGGCATGCCGGAACCACCTCTCAGACCTGCCAGAACCACATGCCAATGACACCGGAAGCACCTGCCGAGCATGCCGGAAGCACCTGCTCGACTCGCCAGAACCACCTGTCGGACACGCCAAAATCACCTGCCGGCTACGCCACAGCCAGTTGGTGAACACTCCGGAAACACCTGCCGGGCTGGCTGGAACCACCTGCCAGTCACGCCAACATCACCTGCCAGCTACGCCAGAACCACTTGGCGGAGACTCCAGAAACACCTGTTGGGCCAGCCGGAACCACCTCTCAGACGTGCCAGAACCATGTGCCTGAGATGCTGGAACCGCACCCCGAACAGACCGAAACCACCTGCCAGACCCAACTGAACCACCTGCCGAGCACGCAGGAACAACCTGCTCGCCTCGCCGGAACCACCTGCCGGGCGCAGCGGAAGCACCTGCCGAGCGCGCCGTAGCCACCTGCTCGCCCCTCCGGAAACACCAGCCGGGCCCAGCGGAAGCACCTGCCGAGCGCGCCGGAGCCACCTGCTCGCCTCGCCGGAACCACCTGCCCGGCGCGCCGGAGCCACCTGCTCGCCTCGCCGGAACCACCTGCCGGGCCCAGCGGAAGCACCTGCCGAGCGCGCCGGAGCCACCTGCTCGCCTCGCCGGAACCACGTGACGGGCCCTAACCCTAACCCTAACCCTAACCCTAACCCTATCCCCAAACCCTAACCCTAACCCTAACCCCTAACCCTAAGCCTAACCCAAACCCTAACCCAACCGTAACCCTAACCCTAACCCTACCCCTAACCCTAACCCCTAACCCCAAACCCTAAACCCTAACCATAACCGTAACCCTAACCCTATCCCTAACCCTAACCTGACGGACAGGCTGGAACCAGCTGCTCAACTCGCCGGAACCACCTGCCAGACATGCCAGAACCACCTGCCGAGCACGCCGGAGCCACCTGCTGGACTCACCAGAACCACCTGCCTGACAGGCCAAAATCAACAGCTGGCTATGAGAGAACCACCTGGCAGACAATCCGCAATAACCTGCCAGGCATGCAGGAACCACCTCTCAGACGTAAGAGAACCACGTGCCGGACACGCTGGAACCACGTCCTGGACAGACTGGAACCACCTGCCGGACATGCCTGGACCACCTGCCGAGCACGCCGGAACCACCTGCTCGACTCGCAGGACCCATGTGCCAGACACGCCAAAATGAACTGCCGGCTACACCAGAACCACTTACCGGACACTCCGGAATAACCTGCCCGGCATGCCAGAACCACCTCTCAGAAGTGCCAGAAGCACGTGCTGGACATGCCGGAACAACCTATCGGACAGAACGGAACAACCTGCCGGACACACCAAAATCACCTGCGGGCTACGCCAGAACCACTTGGAGGACTCTCCGGGAAAACCTGCCGGGCATGCTGGAACCACCTCTCAGACGTGCCTGAACCACGTGGCGGACACTCCGGAAACGCATGTCGGGCCGGCCGGAACCACCTCTCAGACGTGCCAGAACCTCATGCCGGACACCCCAGAACCACCTGCTGGACAGACCGGAAACACCTGCCGGACACGCCGGAACCACATGTTCGACTCGCTGGAACCACATTCTGGACATGGCAAAATCACCTGCCGCCAATGCCAGAACCGCTTGGCGAACACTCCGGAATCACCTGTCAGGCATGCCGGAACCACCTCTCAGACCTGCCAGAACCACATGCCAATGACACCGGAAGCACCTGCCGAGCATGCCGGAAGCACCTGCTCGACTCGCCAGAACCACCTGTCGGACACGCCAAAATCACCTGCCGGCTACGCCACAGCCAGTTGGTGAACACTCCGGAAACACCTGCCGGGCTGGCTGGAACCACCTGCCAGTCACGCCAACATCACCTGCCAGCTACGCCAGAACCACTTGGCGGAGACTCCAGAAACACCTGTTGGGCCAGCCGGAACCACCTCTCAGACGTGCCAGAACCATGTGCCTGAGATGCTGGAACCGCACCCCGAACAGACCGAAACCACCTGCCAGACCCAACTGAACCACCTGCCGAGCACGCAGGAACAACCTGCTCGCCTCGCCGGAACCACCTGCCGGGCGCAGCGGAAGCACCTGCCGAGCGCGCCGTAGCCACCTGCTCGCCCCTCCGGAAACACCAGCCGGGCCCAGCGGAAGCACCTGCCGAGCGCGCCGGAGCCACCTGCTCGCCTCGCCGGAACCACCTGCCCGGCGCGCCGGAGCCACCTGCTCGCCTCGCCGGAACCACCTGCCGGGCCCAGCGGAAGCACCTGCCGAGCGCGCCGGAGCCACCTGCTCGCCTCGCCGGAACCACGTGACGGGCCCTAACCCTAACCCTAACCCTAACCCTAACCCTATCCCCAAACCCTAACCCTAACCCTAACCCCTAACCCTAAGCCTAACCCAAACCCTAACCCAACCGTAACCCTAACCCTAACCCTACCCCTAACCCTAACCCCTAACCCCAAACCCTAAACCCTAACCATAACCGTAACCCTAACCCTATCCCTAACCCTAACCTGACGGACAGGCTGGAACCAGCTGCTCAACTCGCCGGAACCACCTGCCAGACATGCCAGAACCACCTGCCGAGCACGCCGGAGCCACCTGCTGGACTCACCAGAACCACCTGCCTGACAGGCCAAAATCAACAGCTGGCTATGAGAGAACCACCTGGCAGACAATCCGCAATAACCTGCCAGGCATGCAGGAACCACCTCTCAGACGTAAGAGAACCACGTGCCGGACACGCTGGAACCACGTCCTGGACAGACTGGAACCACCTGCCGGACATGCCTGGACCACCTGCCGAGCACGCCGGAACCACCTGCTCGACTCGCAGGACCCATGTGCCAGACACGCCAAAATGAACTGCCGGCTACACCAGAACCACTTACCGGACACTCCGGAATAACCTGCCCGGCATGCCAGAACCACCTCTCAGAAGTGCCAGAAGCACGTGCTGGACATGCCGGAACAACCTATCGGACAGAACGGAACAACCTGCCGGACACACCAAAATCACCTGCGGGCTACGCCAGAACCACTTGGAGGACTCTCCGGGAAAACCTGCCGGGCATGCTGGAACCACCTCTCAGACGTGCCTGAACCACGTGGCGGACACTCCGGAAACGCATGTCGGGCCGGCCGGAACCACCTCTCAGACGTGCCAGAACCTCATGCCGGACACCCCAGAACCACCTGCTGGACAGACCGGAAACACCTGCCGGACACGCCGGAACCACATGTTCGACTCGCTGGAACCACATTCTGGACATGGCAAAATCACCTGCCGCCAATGCCAGAACCGCTTGGCGAACACTCCGGAATCACCTGTCAGGCATGCCGGAACCACCTCTCAGACCTGCCAGAACCACATGCCAATGACACCGGAAGCACCTGCCGAGCATGCCGGAAGCACCTGCTCGACTCGCCAGAACCACCTGTCGGACACGCCAAAATCACCTGCCGGCTACGCCACAGCCAGTTGGTGAACACTCCGGAAACACCTGCCGGGCTGGCTGGAACCACCTGCCAGTCACGCCAACATCACCTGCCAGCTACGCCAGAACCACTTGGCGGAGACTCCAGAAACACCTGTTGGGCCAGCCGGAACCACCTCTCAGACGTGCCAGAACCATGTGCCTGAGATGCTGGAACCACACCCCAAACAGACCGAAACCACCTGCCAGACCCAACTGAACCACCTGCCAAGCACGCAGGAACAACCTGCTCGCCTCGCCGGAACCACCTGCTCGCCTCGCCGGAACCACCTGCCAGGCCCAGCAGAAGCACCTGCCGGGCGCGCCGGAGCCACCTGCTCGCCTCGCCGGAACCACCTGCCGGGTGCAGCGGAAGCAGCTGCCGAGCGCGCCAGAGCCACCTGCTCGCCTCGCCGGAACCACCTGCCGGGCCCAGCGGAAGCACGTGCCAAGCACGCCGGAGCCACCTGCTCGCCTCGCCGGAACCACCTGCCCGGCGCGCCGGAGCCACCTGCTCGCCTCGCCGGAACCACCTGCCGGGCGCAGCGGAAGCACCTGCCGGGCGCGCCGGAGCCACCTGCTCGGCTCGCCGGAACCACCTGCCGGGCCCTAACCCTAAACCTAACCCTAACCCTATCCCCAA
The DNA here is from genome assembly GCF_041296235.1 of Equus asinus. Taxonomy (NCBI): domain Eukaryota; kingdom Metazoa; phylum Chordata; class Mammalia; order Perissodactyla; family Equidae; genus Equus; species Equus asinus. The sequence goes on from NW_027225147.1 coordinate 25,635, forward strand.
ACCCTAACCCTAACCCTAACCCCTAACCCTAAGCCTAACCCTAAACCCTAACCCAACCGTAACCCTAACCCTAACCCTACCCCTAACCCTAACCCCTAACCCCAAACCCTAAACCCTAACCCTAACCGTAACCCTAACCCTATCCCTAACCCTAACCTGACGGACAGGCTGGAACCAGCTGCTCAACTCGCCGGAACCACCTGCCAGACATGCCAGAACCACCTGCCGAGCACGCCGGAGCCACCTGCTGGACTCACCAGAACCACCTGCCTGACAGGCCAAAATCAACAGCTGGCTATGAGAGAACCACCTGGCAGACAATCCGCAATAACCTGCCAGGCATGCAGGAACCACCTCTCAGACGTAAGAGAACCACGTGCCGGACACGCTGGAACCACGTCCTGGACAGACTGGAACCACCTGCCGGACATGCCTGGACCACCTGCCGAGCACGCCGGAACCACCTGCTCGACTCGCAGGACCCATGTGCCAGACACGCCAAAATGAACTGCCGGCTACACCAGAACCACTTACCGGACACTCCGGAATAACCTGCCCGGCATGCCAGAACCACCTCTCAGAAGTGCCAGAAGCACGTGCTGGACATGCCGGAACAACCTATCGGACAGAACGGAACAACCTGCCGGACACACCAAAATCACCTGCGGGCTACGCCAGAACCACTTGGAGGACTCTCCGGGAAAACCTGCCGGGCATGCTGGAACCACCTCTCAGACGTGCCTGAACCACGTGGCGGACACTCCGGAAACGCATGTCGGGCCGGCCGGAACCACCTCTCAGACGTGCCAGAACCTCATGCCGGACACCCCAGAACCACCTGCTGGACAGACCGGAAACACCTGCCGGACACGCCGGAACCACATGTTCGACTCGCTGGAACCACATTCTGGACATGGCAAAATCACCTGCCGCCTATGCCAGAACCTCTTGGCGAACACTCCGGAATCACCTGTCAGGCATGCCGGAACCACCTCTCAGACCTGCCAGAACCACATGCCAATGACACCGGAAGCACCTGCCGAGCATGCCGGAAGCACCTGCTCGACTCGCCAGAACCACCAGTCGGACACGCCAAAATCACCTGCCGGCTACGCCACAGCCAGTTGGTGAACACTCCGGAAACACCTGCCGGGCTGGCTGGAACCACCTGCCAGTCACGCCAACATCACCTGCCAGCTACGCCAGAACCACTTGGCGGAGACTCCAGAAACACCTGTTGGGCCAGCCGGAACCACCTCTCAGACGTGCCAGAAACATGTGCCTGAGATGCTGGAACCACACCCCGAACAGACCGAAACCACCTGCCAGACCCAACTGAACCACCTGCCGAGCACGCAGGAACAACCTGCTCGCCTCGCCGGAACCACCTGCCCGGCGCGCCGGAGCCATCTGCTCGCCTCGCCGGAACCACGTGCCGGGCCCTAACCCTAACCCTAACCCTAACCCTATCCCCAAACCCTAACCCTAACCCTAACCCCTAACCCTAAGCCTAACCCTAAACCCTAACCCAACCGTAACCCTAACTCTAACCCTACCCCTAACCCTAACCCCTAACCCCAAACCCTAAACCCTAACCCTAACCGTAACCCTAACCCTATCCCTAACCCTAACCTGACGGACAGGCTGGAACCAGCTGCTCAACTCGCCGGAACCACCTGCCAGACATGCCAGAACCACCTGCCGAGCACGCCGGAGCCACCTGCTGGACTCACCAGAACCACCTGCCTGACAGGCCAAAATCAACAGCTGGCTATGAGAGAACCACCTGGCAGACAATCCGCAATAACCTGCCAGGCATGCAGGAACCACCTCTCAGACGTAAGAGAACCACGTGCCGGACACGCTGGAACCACGTCCTGGACAGACTGGAACCACCTGCCGGACATGCCTGGACCACCTGCCGAGCACGCCGGAACCACCTGCTCGACTCGCAGGACCCATGTGCCAGACACGCCAAAATGAACTGCCGGCTACACCAGAACCACTTACCGGACACTCCGGAATAACCTGCCCGGCATGCCAGAACCACCTCTCAGAAGTGCCAGAAGCACGTGCTGGACATGCCGGAACAACCTATCGGACAGAACGGAACAACCTGCCGGACACACCAAAATCACCTGCGGGCTACGCCAGAACCACTTGGAGGACTCTCTGGGAAAACCTGCCGGGCATGCTGGAACCACCTCTCAGACGTGCCTGAACCACGTGGCGGACACTCCGGAAACGCATGTCGGGCCGGCCGGAACCACCTCTCAGACGTGCCAGAACCTCATGCCGGACACCCCAGAACCACCTGCTGGACAGACCGGAAACACCTGCCGGACACGCCGGAACCACATGTTCGACTCGCTGGAACCACATTCTGGACATGGCAAAATCACCTGCCGCCAATGCCAGAACCGCTTGGCGAACACTCCGGAATCACCTGTCAGGCATGCCGGAACCACCTCTCAGACCTGCCAGAACCACATGCCAATGACACCGGAAGCACCTGCCGAGCATGCCGGAAGCACCTGCTCGACTCGCCAGAACCACCTGTCGGACACGCCAAAATCACCTGCCGGCTACGCCACAGCCAGTTGGTGAACACTCCGGAAACACCTGCCGGGCTGGCTGGAACCACCTGCCAGTCACGCCAACATCACCTGCCAGCTACGCCAGAACCACTTGGCGGAGACTCCAGAAACACCTGTTGGGCCAGCCGGAACCACCTCTCAGACGTGCCAGAACCATGTGCCTGAGATGCTGGAACCACACCCCAAACAGACCGAAACCACCTGCCAGACCCAACTGAACCACCTGCCAAGAACGCAGGAACAACCTGCTCGCCTCGCCGGAACCACCTGCCCGGCGCGCCGGAGCCACCTGCTCGCCTCGCCGGAACCACCTGCCAGGCCCAGCAGAAGCACCTGCCGGGCGCGCCGGAGCCACCTGCTCGCCTCGCCGGAACCACCTGCCGGGTGCAGCGGAAGCACCTGCCGAGCGCGCCAGAGCCACCTGCTCGCCTCGCCGGAACCACCTGCCGGGCCCAGCGGAAGCACGTGCCAAGCACGCCGGAGCCACCTGCTCGCCTCGCCGGAACCACCTGCCCGGCACGCCGGAGCCACCTGCTCGCCTCGCCGGAACCACCTGTCGGGCGCAGCGGAAGCACCTGCCGGGCGCGCCGGAGCCACCTGCTCGGCTCGCCGGAACCACCTGCCGGGCCCTAACCCTAAACCTAACCCTAACCCTATCCCCAAACCCTAACCCCAACCCTAACCCCTAACCCTAAGCCTAACCCTAAACCCTAACCCAACCGTAACCCTAACCCTAACCCTACCCCTAACCCTAACCCCTAACCCCAAACCCTAAACCCTAACCCTAACCGTAACCCTAACCCTATCCCTAACCCTAACCTGACGGACAGGCTGGAACCAGCTGCTCAACTCGCCGGAACCACCTGCCAGACATGCCAGAACCACCTGCCGAGCACGCCGGAGCCACCTGCTGGACTCACCAGAACCACCTGCCTGACAGGCCAAAATCAACAGCTGGCTATGAGAGAACCACCTGGCAGACAATCCGCAATAACCTGCCAGGCATGCAGGAACCACCTCTCAGACGTAAGAGAACCACGTGCCGGACACGCTGGAACCACGTCCTGGACAGACTGGAACCACCTGCCGGACATGCCTGGACCACCTGCCGAGCACGCCGGAACCACCTGCTCGACTCGCAGGACCCATGTGCCAGACACGCCAAAATGAACTGCCGGCTACACCAGAACCACTTACCGGACACTCCGGAATAACCTGCCCGGCATGCCAGAACCACCTCTCAGAAGTGCCAGAAGCACGTGCTGGACATGCCGGAACAACCTATCGGACAGAACGGAACAACCTGCCGGACACACCAAAATCACCTGCGGGCTACGCCAGAACCACTTGGAGGACTCTCCGGGAAAACCTGCCGGGCATGCTGGAACCACCTCTCAGACGTGCCTGAACCACGTGGCGGACACTCCGGAAACGCATGTCGGGCCGGCCGGAACCACCTCTCAGACGTGCCAGAACCTCATGCCGGACACCCCAGAACCACCTGCTGGACAGACCGGAAACACCTGCCGGACACGCCGGAACCACATGTTCGACTCGCTGGAACCACATTCTGGACATGGCAAAATCACCTGCCGCCTATGCCAGAACCGCTTGGCGAACACTCCGGAATCACCTGTCAGGCATGCCGGAACCACCTCTCAGACCTGCCAGAACCACATGCCAATGACACCGGAAGCACCTGCCGAGCATGCCGGAAGCACCTGCTCGACTCGCCAGAACCACCTGTCGGACACGCCAAAATCACCTGCCGGCTACGCCACAGCCAGTTGGTGAACACTCCGGAAACACATGCCGGGCTGGCTGGAACCACCTGCCAGTCACGCCAACATCACCTGCCAGCTACGCCAGAACCACTTGGCGGAGACTCCAGAAACACCTGTTGTGTCAGCCGGAACCACCTCTCAGACGTGCCAGAACCATGTGCCTGAGATGCTGGAACCACACCCCGAACAGACCGAAACCACCTGCCAGACCCAACTGAACCACCTGCCAAGCACGCAGGAACAACCTGCTCGCCTTGCCGGAACCACCTGCCGGGCCCAGCGGAAGCAGCTCCCGAGCGCGCCGGAGCCACCTGCTCGCCTCGCCGGAACCACCTGCCCGGCGCGCCGGAGCCACCTGCTCGCCTCGCCGGAACCACCTGCCAGGCCCAGCAGAAGCACCTGCCGGGCGCGCCGGAGCCACCTGCTCGCCTCGCCGGAAGCACCTGCCGGGTGCAGCGGAAGCACCTGCCGAGCGCGCCGGAGCGACCTGCTCGCCTCGCCGTAACCACCTGCCGGGTGCAGCGGAAGCACCTGCCGAGCGCGCCGGAGCCACCTGCTCGCCTCGCCGGAACCACCTGCCGGGCCCAGCGGAAGCACGTGCCAAGCACGCCGGAGCCACCTGCTCGTCTCGCCGGAACCACCTGCCGGGCCCAGCGGAAGCACGTGCCAAGCACGCCGGAGCCACCTGCTCGCCTCGCCGGAACCACGTGCCGGGCCCTAACCCTAACCCTAACCCTATCCCCAAACCCTAACCCTAACCCTAACCCCTAACCCTAAGCCTAACCCTAAACCCTAACCCAACCGTAACCCTAACCCTAACCCTACCCCTAACCCTAACCCCTAACCCCAAACCCTAAACCCTAACCCTAACCGTAACCCTAACCCTATCCCTAACCCTAACCTGACGGACAGGCTGGAACCAGCTGCTCAACTCGCCGGAACCACCTGCCAGACATGCCAGAACCACCTGCCGAGCACGCCGGAGCCACCTGCTGGACTCACCAGAACCACCTGCCTGACAGGCCAAAATCAACAGCTGGCTATGAGAGAACCACCTGGCAGACAATCCGCAATAACCTGCCAGGCATGCAGGAACCACCTCTCAGACATAAGAGAACCACGTGCCGGACACGCTGGAACCACGTCCTGGACAGACTGGAACCACCTGCCGGACATGCCTGGACCACCTGCCGAGCACGCCGGAACCACCTGGTCGACTCGCAGGACCCATGTGCCAGACACGCCAAAATGAACTGCCGGCTACACCAGAACCACTTACCGGACACTCCGGAATAACCTGCCCGGCATGCCAGAACCACCTCTCAGAAGTGCCAGAAGCACGTGCTGGACATGCCGGAACAACCTATCGGACAGAACGGAACAACCTGCCGGACACACCAAAATCACCTGCGGGCTACGCCAGAACCACTTGGAGGACTCTCCGGGAAAACCTGCCGGGCATGCTGGAACCACCTCTCAGACGTGCCTGAACCACGTGGCGGACACTCCGGAAACGCATGTCGGGCCGGCCGGAACCACCTCTCAGACGTGCCAGAACCTCATGCCGGACACCCCAGAACCACCTGCTGGACAGACCGGAAACACCTGCCGGACACGCCGGAACCACATGTTCGACTCGCTGGAACCACATTCTGGACATGGCAAAATCACCTGCCGCCTATGCCAGAACCGCTTGGCGAACACTCCGGAATCACCTGTCAGGCATGCCGGAACCACCTCTCAGACCTGCCAGAACCACATGCCAATGACACCGGAAGCACCTGCCGAGCATGCCGGAAGCACCTGCTCGACTCGCCAGAACCACCTGTCGGACACGCCAAAATCACCTGCCGGCTACGCCACAGCCAGTTGGTGAACACTCCGGAAACACCTGCCGGGCTGGCTGGAACCACCTGCCAGTCACGCCAACATCACCTGCCAGCTACGCCAGAACCACTTGGCGGAGACTCCAGAAACACCTGTTGGGCCAGCCGGAACCACCTCTCAGACGTGCCAGAACGATGTGCCTGAGATGCTGGAACCACACCCCGAACAGACCGAAACCACCTGCCAGACCCAAATGAACCACCTGCCGAGCACGCAGGAACAACCTGCTCGCCTCGCCGGAACCACCTGCCGGGCGCAGCGGAAGCACCTGCCGAGCGCGCCGGAGCCACCAGCTCGCCTCGCCGGAACCACCTGCCCGGCGCGCCGGAGCCATCTGCTCGCCTCGCCGGAACCACGTGCCGGGCCCTAACCCTAACCCTAACCCTAACCCTATCCCCAAACCCTAACCCTAACCCTAACCCCTAACCCTAAGCCTAACCCTAAACCCTAACCCAACCGTAACCCTAACTCTAACCCTACCCCTAACCCTAACCCCTAACCCCAAACCCTAAACCCTAACCCTAACCGTAACCCTAACCCTATCCCTAACCCTAACCTGACGGACAGGCTGGAACCAGCTGCTCAACTCGCCGGAACCACCTGCCAGACATGCCAGAACCACCTGCCGAGCACGCCGGAGCCACCTGCTGGACTCACCAGAACCACCTGCCTGACAGGCCAAAATCAACAGCTGGCTATGAGAGAACCACCTGGCAGACAATCCGCAATAACCTGCCAGGCATGCAGGAACCACCTCTCAGACGTAAGAGAACCACGTGCCGGACACGCTGGAACCACGTCCTGGACAGACTGGAACCACCTGCCGGACATGCCTGGACCACCTGCCGAGCACGCCGGAACCACCTGCTCGACTCGCAGGACCCATGTGCCAGACACGCCAAAATGAACTGCCGGCTACACCAGAACCACTTACCGGACACTCCGGAATAACCTGCCCGGCATGCCAGAACCACCTCTCAGAAGTGCCAGAAGCACGTGCTGGACATGCCGGAACAACCTATCGGACAGAACGGAACAACCTGCCGGACACACCAAAATCACCTGCGGGCTACGCCAGAACCACTTGGAGGACTCTCCGGGAAAACCTGCCGGGCATGCTGGAACCACCTCTCAGACGTGCCTGAACCACGTGGCGGACACTCCGGAAACGCATGTCGGGCCGGCCGGAACCACCTCTCAGACGTGCCAGAACCTCATGCCGGACACCCCAGAACCACCTGCTGGACAGACCGGAAACACCTGCCGGACACGCCGGAACCACATGTTCGACTCGCTGGAACCACATTCTGGACATGGCAAAATCACCTGCCGCCTATGCCAGAACCGCTTGGCGAACACTCCGGAATCACCTGTCAGGCATGCCGGAACCACCTCTCAGACCTGCCAGAACCACATGCCAATGACACCGGAAGCACCTGCCGAGCATGCCGGAAGCACCTGCTCGACTCGCCAGAACCACCTGTCGGACACGCCAAAATCACCTGCCGGCTACGCCACAGCCAGTTGGTGAACACTCCGGAAACACCTGCCGGGCTGGCTGGAACCACCTGCCAGTCACGCCAACATCACCTGCCAGCTACGCCAGAACCACTTGGCGGAGACTCCAGAAACACCTGTTGGGCCAGCCGGAACCACCTCTCAGACGTGCCAGAACGATGTGCCTGAGATGCTGGAACCACACCCCGAACAGACCGAAACCACCTGCCAGACCCAAATGAACCACCTGCCGAGCACGCAGGAACAACCTGCTCGCCTCGCCGGAACCACCTGCCGGGCGCAGCGGAAGCACCTGCCGAGCGCGCCGGAGCCACCAGCTCGCCTCGCCGGAACCACCTGCCCGGCGCGCCGGAGCCATCTGCTCGCCTCGCCGGAACCACGTGCCGGGCCCTAACCCTAACCCTAACCCTAACCCTATCCCCAAACCCTAACCCTAACCCTAACCCCTAACCCTAAGCCTAACCCTAAACCCTAACCCAACCGTAACCCTAACTCTAACCCTACCCCTAACCCTAACCCCTAACCCCAAACCCTAAACCCTAACCCTAACCGTAACCCTAACCCTATCCCTAACCCTAACCTGACGGACAGGCTGGAACCAGCTGCTCAACTCGCCGGAACCACCTGCCAGACATGCCAGAACCACCTGCCGAGCACGCCGGAGCCACCTGCTGGACTCACCAGAACCACCTGCCTGACAGGCCAAAATCAACAGCTGGCTATGAGAGAACCACCTGGCAGACAATCCGCAATAACCTGCCAGGCATGCAGGAACCACCTCTCAGACGTAAGAGAACCACGTGCCGGACACGCTGGAACCACGTCCTGGACAGACTGGAACCACCTGCCGGACATGCCTGGACCACCTGCCGAGCACGCCGGAACCACCTGCTCGACTCGCAGGACCCATGTGCCAGACACGCCAAAATGAACTGCCGGCTACACCAGAACCACTTACCGGACACTCCGGAATAACCTGCCCGGCATGCCAGAACCACCTCTCAGAAGTGCCAGAAGCACGTGCTGGACATGCCGGAACAACCTATCGGACAGAACGGAACAACCTGCCGGACACACCAAAATCACCTGCGGGCTACGCCAGAACCACTTGGAGGACTCTCTGGGAAAACCTGCCGGGCATGCTGGAACCACCTCTCAGACGTGCCTGAACCACGTGGCGGACACTCCGGAAACGCATGTCGGGCCGGCCGGAACCACCTCTCAGACGTGCCAGAACCTCATGCCGGACACCCCAGAACCACCTGCTGGACAGACCGGAAACACCTGCCGGACACGCCGGAACCACATGTTCGACTCGCTGGAACCACATTCTGGACATGGCAAAATCACCTGCCGCCAATGCCAGAACCGCTTGGCGAACACTCCGGAATCACCTGTCAGGCATGCCGGAACCACCTCTCAGACCTGCCAGAACCACATGCCAATGACACCGGAAGCACCTGCCGAGCATGCCGGAAGCACCTGCTCGACTCGCCAGAACCACCTGTCGGACACGCCAAAATCACCTGCCGGCTACGCCACAGCCAGTTGGTGAACACTCCGGAAACACCTGCCGGGCTGGCTGGAACCACCTGCCAGTCACGCCAACATCACCTGCCAGCTACGCCAGAACCACTTGGCGGAGACTCCAGAAACACCTGTTGTGTCAGCCGGAACCACCTCTCAGACGTGCCAGAACCATGTGCCTGAGATGCTGGAACCACACCCCGAACAGACCGAAACCACCTGCCAGACCCAACTGAACCACCTGCCAAGCACGCAGGAACAACCTGCTCACCTTGCCGGAACCACCTGCCGGGCCCAGCGGAAGCAGCTCCCGAGCGCGCCGGAGCCACCTGCTCGCCTCGCCGGAACCACCTGCCAGGCCCAGCAGAAGCACCTGCCGGGCGCGCCGGAGCCACCTGCTCGCCTCGCCGGAAGCACCTGCCGGGTGCAGCGGAAGCACCTGCCGAGCGCGCCGGAGCGACCTGCTCGCCTCGCCGTAACCACCTGCCGGGTGCAGCGGAAGCACCTGCCGAGCGCGCCGGAGCCACCTGCTCGCCTCGCCGGAACCACCTGCCGGGCCCAGCGGAAGCACGTGCCAAGCACGCCGGAGCCACCTGCTCGTCTCGCCGGAACCACCTGCCGGGCCCAGCGGAAGCACGTGCCAAGCACGCCGGAGCCACCTGCTCGCCTCGCCGGAACCACGTGCCGGGCCCTAACCCTAACCCTAACCCTATCCCCAAACCCTAACCCTAACCCTAACCCCTAACCCTAAGCCTAACCCTAAACCCTAACCCAACCGTAACCCTAACCCTAACCCTACCCCTAACCCTAACCCCTAACCCCAAACCCTAAACCCTAACCCTAACCGTAACCCTAACCCTATCCCTAACCCTAACCTGACGGACAGGCTGGAACCAGCTGCTCAACTCGCCGGAACCACCTGCCAGACATGCCAGAACCACCTGCCGAGCACGCCGGAGCCACCTGCTGGACTCACCAGAACCACCTGCCTGACAGGCCAAAATCAACAGCTGGCTATGAGAGAACCACCTGGCAGACAATCCGCAATAACCTGCCAGGCATGCAGGAACCACCTCTCAGACGTAAGAGAACCACGTGCCGGACACGCTGGAACCACGTCCTGGACAGACTGGAACCACCTGCCGGACATGCCTGGACCACCTGCCGAGCACGCCGGAACCACCTGCTCGACTCGCAGGACCCATGTGCCAGACACGCCAAAATGAACTGCCGGCTACACCAGAACCACTTACCGGACACTCCGGAATAACCTGCCCGGCATGCCAGAACCACCTCTCAGAAGTGCCAGAAGCACGTGCTGGACATGCCGGAACAACCTATCGGACAGAACGGAACAACCTGCCGGACACACCAAAATCACCTGCGGGCTACGCCAGAACCACTTGGAGGACTCTCCGGGAAAACCTGCCGGGCATGCTGGAACCACCTCTCAGACGTGCCTGAACCACGTGGCGGACACTCCGGAAACGCATGTCGGGCCGGCCGGAACCACCTCTCAGACGTGCCAGAACCTCATGCCGGACACCCCAGAACCACCTGCTGGACAGACCGGAAACACCTGCCGGACGCGCCGGAACCACATGTTCGACTCGCTGGAACCACATTCTGGACATGGCAAAATCACCTGCCGCCTATGCCAGAACCGCTTGGCGAACACTCCGGAATCACCTGTCAGGCATGCCGGAACCACCTCTCAGACCTGCCAGAACCACATGCCAATGACACCGGAAGCACCTGCCGAGCATGCCGGAAGCACCTGCTCGACTCGCCAGAACCACCTGTCGGACACGCCAAAATCACCTGCCGGCTACGCCACAGCCAGTTGGTGAACACTCCGGAAACACATGCCGGGCTGGCTGGAACCACCTGCCAGTCACGCCAACATCACCTGCCAGCTACGCCAGAACCACTTGGCGGAGACTCCAGAAACACCTGTTGTGTCAGCCGGAACCACCTCTCAGACGTGCCAGAACCATGTGCCTGAGATGCTGGAACCACACCCCGAACAGACCGAAACCACCTGCCAGACCCAACTGAACCACCTGCCAAGCACGCAGGAACAACCTGCTCGCCTTGCCGGAACCACCTGCCGGGCCCAGCGGAAGCAGCTCCCGAGCGCGCCGGAGCCACCTGCTCGCCTCGCCGGAACCACCTGCCCGGCGCGCCGGAGCCACCTGCTCGCCTCGCCGGAACCACCTGCCAGGCCCAGCAGAAGCACCTGCCGGGCGCGCCGGAGCCACCTGCTCGCCTCGCCGGAAGCACCTGCCGGGTGCAGCGGAAGCACCTGCCGAGCGCGCCGGAGCGACCTGCTCGCCTCGCCGTAACCACCTGCCGGGTGCAGCGGAAGCACCTGCCGAGCGCGCCGGAGCCACCTGCTCGCCTCGCCGGAACCACCTGCCGGGCCCAGCGGAAGCACGTGCCAAGCACGCCGGAGCCACCTGCTCGTCTCGCCGGAACCACCTGCCGGGCCCAGCGGAAGCACGTGCCAAGCACGCCGGAGCCACCTGCTCGCCTCGCCGGAACCACGTGCCGGGCCCTAACCCTTACCCTAACCCTATCCCCAAACCCTAACCCTAACCCTAACCCCTAACCCTAAGCCTAACCCTAAACCCTAACCCAACCGTAACCCTAACCCTAACCCTACCCCTAACCCTAACCCCTAACCCCAAACCCTAAACCCTAACCCTAACCGTAACCCTAACCCTATCCCTAACCCTAACCTGACGGACAGGCTGGAACCAGCTGCTCAACTCGCCGGAACCACCTGCCAGACATGCCAGAACCACCTGCCGAGCACGCCGGAGCCACCTGCTGGACTCACCAGAACCACCTGCCTGACAGGCCAAAATCAACAGCTGGCTATGAGAGAACCACCTGGCAGACAATCCGCAATAACCTGCCAGGCATGCAGGAACCACCTCTCAGACATAAGAGAACCACGTGCCGGACACGCTGGAACCACGTCCTGGACAGACTGGAACCACCTGCCGGACATGCCTGGACCACCTGCCGAGCACGCCGGAACCACCTGGTCGACTCGCAGGACCCATGTGCCAGACACGCCAAAATGAACTGCCGGCTACACCAGAACCACTTACTGGACACTCCGGAATAACCTGCCCGGCATGCCAGAACCACCTCTCAGAAGTGCCAGAAGCACGTGCTGGACATGCCGGAACAACCTATCGGACAGAACGGAACAACCTGCCGGACACACCAAAATCACCTGCGGGCTACGCCAGAACCACTTGGAGGACTCTCCGGGAAAACCTGCCGGGCATGCTGGAACCACCTCTCAGACGTGCCTGAACCACGTGGCGGACACTCCGGAAACGCATGTCGGGCCGGCCGGAACCACCTCTCAGACGTGCCAGAACCTCATGCCGGACACCCCAGAACCACCTGCTGGACAGACCGGAAACACCTGCCGGACACGCCGGAACCACATGTTCGACTCGCTGGAACCACATTCTGGACATGGCAAAATCACCTGCCGCCTATGCCAGAACCGCTTGGCGAACACTCCGGAATCACCTGTCAGGCATGCCGGAACCACCTCTCAGACCTGCCAGAACCACATGCCAATGACACCGGAAGCACCTGCCGAGCATGCCGGAAGCACCTGCTCGACTCGCCAGAACCACCTGTCGGACACGCCAAAATCACATGCCGGCTACACCACAGCCAGTTGGTGAACACTCCGGAAACACCTGCCGGGCTGGCTGGAACCACCTGCCAGTCACGCCAACATCACCTGCCAGCTACGCCAGAACCACTTGGCGGAGACTCCAGAAACACCTGTTGGGCCAGCCGGAACCACCTCTCAGACGTGCCAGAACGATGTGCCTGAGATGCTGGAACCACACCCCGAACAGACCGAAACCACCTGCCAGACCCAAATGAACCACCTGCCGAGCACGCAGGAACAACCTGCTCGCCTCGCCGGAACCACCTGCCGGGCGCAGCGGAAGCACCTGCCGAGCGCGCCGGAGCCACCAGCTCGCCTCGCCGGAACCACCTGCCCGGCGCGCCGGAGCCATCTGCTCGCCTCGCCGGAACCACGTGCCGGGCCCTAACCCTAACCCTAACCCTAACCCTATCCCCAAACCCTAACCCTAACCCTAACCCCTAACCCTAAGCCTAACCCTAAACCCTAACCCAACCGTAACCCTAACTCTAACCCTACCCCTAACCCTAACCCCTAACCCCAAACCCTAAACCCTAACCCTAACCGTAACCCTAACCCTATCCCTAACCCTAACCTGACGGACAGGCTGGAACCAGCTGCTCAACTCGCCGGAACCACCTGCCAGACATGCCAGAACCACCTGCCGAGCACGCCGGAGCCACCTGCTGGACTCACCAGAACCACCTGCCTGACAGGCCAAAATCAACAGCTGGCTATGAGAGAACCACCTGGCAGACAATCCGCAATAACCTGCCAGGCATGCAGGAACCACCTCTCAGACATAAGAGAACCACGTGCCGGACACGCTGGAACCACGTCCTGGACAGACTGGAACCACCTGCCGGACATGCCTGGACCACCTGCCGAGCACGCCGGAACCACCTGCTCGACTCGCAGGACCCATGTGCCAGACACGCCAAAATGAACTGCCGGCTACACCAGAACCACTTACTGGACACTCCGGAATAACCTGCCCGGCATGCCAGAACCACCTCTCAGAAGTGCCAGAAGCACGTGCTGGACATGCCGGAACAACCTATCGGACAGAACGGAACAACCTGCCGGACACACCAAAATCACCTGCGGGCTACGCCAGAACCACTTGGAGGACTCTCCGGGAAAACCTGCCGGGCATGCTGGAACCACCTCTCAGACGTGCCTGAACCACGTGGCGGACACTCCGGAAACGCATGTCGGGCCGGCCGGAACCACCTCTCAGACGTGCCAGAACCTCATGCCGGACACCCCAGAACCACCTGCTGGACAGACCGGAAACACCTGCCGGACACGCCGGAACCACATGTTCGACTCGCTGGAACCACATTCTGGACATGGCAAAATCACCTGCCGCCAATGCCAGAACCGCTTGGCGAACACTCCGGAATCACCTGTCAGGCATGCCGGAACCACCTCTCAGACCTGCCAGAACCACATGCCAATGACACCGGAAGCACCTGCCGAGCATGCCGGAAGCACCTGCTCGACTCGCCAGAACCACCTGTCGGACACGCCAAAATCACCTGCCGGCTACGCCACAGCCAGTTGGTGAACACTCCGGAAACACCTGCCGGGCTGGCTGGAACCACCTGCCAGTCACGCCAACATCACCTGCCAGCTACGCCAGAACCACTTGGCGGAGACTCCAGAAACACCTGTTGGGCCAGCCGGAACCACCTCTCAGACGTGCCAGAACCATGTGCCTGAGATGCTGGAACCACACCCCAAACAGACCGAAACCACCTGCCAGACCCAACTGAACCACCTGCCAAGCACGCAGGAACAACCTGCTCGCCTCGCCGGAACCACCTGCCCGGCGCGCCGGAGCCACCTGCTCGCCTCGCCGGAACCACCTGCCAGGCCCAGCAGAAGCACCTGCCGGGCGCGCCGGAGCCACCTGCTCGCCTCGCCGGAACCACCTGCCGGGTGCAGCGGAAGCACCTGCCGAGCGCGCCAGAGCCACCTGCTCGCCTCGCCGGAACCACCTGCCGGGCCCAGCGGAAGCACGTGCGAAGCACGCCGGAGCCACCTGCTCGCCTCGCCGGAACCACCTGCCCGGCGCGCCGGAGCCACCTGCTCGCCTCGCCGGAACCACCTGCCGGGCGCAGCGGAAGCACCTGCCGGGCGCGCCGGAGCCACCTGCTCGGCTCGCCGGAACCACCTGCCGGGCCCTAACCCTAACCCTAACCCTAACCCTATCCCCAAACCCTAACCCCAACCCTAACCCCTAACCCTAAGCCTAACCCTAAACCCTAACCCAACCGTAACCCTAACCCTAACCCTACCCCTAACCCTAACCCCTAACCCCAAACCCTAAACCCTAACCCTAACCGTAACCCTAACCCTATCCCTAACCCTAACCTGACGGACAGGCTGGAACCAGCTGCTCAACTCGCCGGAACCACCTGCCAGACATGCCAGAACCACCTGCCGAGCACGCCGGAGCCACCTGCTGGACTCACCAGAACCACCTGCCTGACAGGCCAAAATCAACAGCTGGCTATGAGAGAACCACCTGGCAGACAATCCGCAATAACCTGCCAGGCATGCAGGAACCACCTCTCAGACGTAAGAGAACCACGTGCCGGACACGCTGGAACCACGTCCTGGACAGACTGGAACCACCTGCCGGACATGCCTGGACCACCTGCCGAGCACGCCGGAACCACCTGCTCGACTCGCAGGACCCATGTGCCAGACACGCCAAAATGAACTGCCGGCTACACCAGAACCACTTACCGGACACTCCGGAATAACCTGCCCGGCATGCCAGAACCACCTCTCAGAAGTGCCAGAAGCACGTGCTGGACATGCCGGAACAACCTATCGGACAGAACGGAACAACCTGCCGGACACACCAAAATCACCTGCGGGCTACGCCAGAACCACTTGGAGGACTCTCTGGGAAAACCTGCCGGGCATGCTGGAACCACCTCTCAGACGTGCCTGAACCACGTGGCGGACACTCCGGAAACGCATGTCGGGCCGGCCGGAACCACCTCTCAGACGTGCCAGAACCTCATGCCGGACACCCCAGAACCACCTGCTGGACAGACCGGAAACACCTGCCGGACACGCCGGAACCACATGTTCGACTCGCTGGAACCACATTCTGGACATGGCAAAATCACCTGCCGCCAATGCCAGAACCGCTTGGCGAACACTCCGGAATCACCTGTCAGGCATGCCGGAACCACCTCTCAGACCTGCCAGAACCACATGCCAATGACACCGGAAGCACCTGCCGAGCATGCTGGAAGCACCTGCTCGACTCGCCAGAACCACCTGTCGGACACGCCAAAATCACCTGCCGGCTACGCCACAGCCAGTTGGTGAACACTCCGGAAACACCTGCCGGGCTGGCTGGAACCACCTGCCAGTCACGCCAACATCACCTGCCAGCTACGCCAGAACCACTTGGCGGAGACTCCAGAAACACCTGTTGTGTCATCCGGAACCACCTCTCAGACGTGCCAGAACCATGTGCCTGAGATGCTGGAACCACACCCCGAACAGACCGAAACCACCTGCCAGACCCAACTGAACCACCTGCCAAGCACGCAGGAACAACCTGCTCGCCTTGCCGGAACCACCTGCCGGGCCCAGCGGAAGCAGCTCCCGAGCGCGCCGGAGCCACCTGCTCGCCTCGCCGGAACCACCTGCCCGGCGCGCCGGAGCCACCTGCTCGCCTCGCCGGAACCACCTGCCAGGCCCAGCAGAAGCACCTGCCGGGCGCGCCGGAGCCACCTGCTCGCCTCGCCGGAAGCACCTGCCGGGTGCAGCGGAAGCACCTGCCGAGCGCGCCGGAGCGACCTGCTCGCCTCGCCGTAACCACCTGCCGGGTGCAGCGGAAGCACCTGCCGAGCGCGCCGGAGCCACCTGCTCGCCTCGCCGGAACCACCTGCCGGGCCCAGCGGAAGCACGTGCCAAGCACGCCGGAGCCACCTGCTCGTCTCGCCGGAACCACCTGCCGGGCCCAGCGGAAGCACGTGCCAAGCACGCCGGAGCCACCTGCTCGCCTCGCCGGAACCACGTGCCGGGCCCTAACCCTAACCCTAACCCTATCCCCAAACCCTAACCCTAACCCTAACCCCTAACCCTAAGCCTAACCCTAAACCCTAACCCAACCGTAACCCTAACCCTAACCCTACCCCTAACCCTAACCCCTAACCCCAAACCCTAAACCCTAACCCTAACCGTAACCCTAACCCTATCCCTAACCCTAACCTGACGGACAGGCTGGAACCAGCTGCTCAACTCGCCGGAACCACCTGCCAGACATGCCAGAACCACCTGCCGAGCACGCCGGAGCCACCTGCCGGGCCCAGCGGAAGCACGTGCCAAGCACGCCGGAGCCACCTGCTCGTCTCGCCGGAACCACCTGCCGGGCCCAGCGGAAGCACGTGCCAAGCACGCCGGAGCCACCAGCTCGCCTCGCCGGAACCACCTGCCCGGCGCGCCGGAGCCATCTGCTCGCCTCGCCGGAACCACGTGCCGGGCCCTAACCCTAACCCTAACCCTAACCCTATCCCCAAACCCTAACCCTAACCCTAACCCCTAACCCTAAGCCTAACCCTAAACCCTAACCCAACCGTAACCCTAACTCTAACCCTACCCCTAACCCTAACCCCTAACCCCAAACCCTAAACCCTAACCCTAACCGTAACCCTAACCCTATCCCTAACCCTAACCTGACGGACAGGCTGGAACCAGCTGCTCAACTCGCCGGAACCACCTGCCAGACATGCCAGAACCACCTGCCGAGCACGCCGGAGCCACCTGCTGGACTCACCAGAACCACCTGCCTGACAGGCCAAAATCAACAGCTGGCTATGAGAGAACCACCTGGCAGACAATCCGCAATAACCTGCCAGGCATGCAGGAACCACCTCTCAGACGTAAGAGAACCACGTGCCGGACACGCTGGAACCACGTCCTGGACAGACTGGAACCACCTGCCGGACATGCCTGGACCACCTGCCGAGCACGCCGGAACCACCTGCTCGACTCGCAGGACCCATGTGCCAGACACGCCAAAATGAACTGCCGGCTACACCAGAACCACTTACCGGACACTCCGGAATAACCTGCCCGGCATGCCAGAACCACCTCTCAGAAGTGCCAGAAGCACGTGCTGGACATGCCGGAACAACCTATCGGACAGAACGGAACAACCTGCCGGACACACCAAAATCACCTGCGGGCTACGCCAGAACCACTTGGAGGACTCTCCGGGAAAACCTGCCGGGCATGCTGGAACCACCTCTCAGACGTGCCTGAACCACGTGGCGGACACTCCGGAAACGCATGTCGGGCCGGCCGGAACCACCTCTCAGACGTGCCAGAACCTCATGCCGGACACCCCAGAACCACCTGCTGGACAGACCGGAAACACCTGCCGGACACGCCGGAACCACATGTTCGACTCGCTGGAACCACATTCTGGACATGGCAAAATCACCTGCCGCCAATGCCAGAACCGCTTGGCGAACACTCCGGAATCACCTGTCAGGCATGCCGGAACCACCTCTCAGACCTGCCAGAACCACATGCCAATGACACCGGAAGCACCTGCCGAGCATGCCGGAAGCACCTGCTCGACTCGCCAGAACCACCTGTCGGACACGCCAAAATCACCTGCCGGCTACGCCACAGCCAGTTGGTGAACACTCCGGAAACACCTGCCGGGCTGGCTGGAACCACCTGCCAGTCACGCCAACATCACCTGCCAGCTACGCCAGAACCACTTGGCGGAGACTCCAGAAACACCTGTTGTGTCATCCGGAACCACCTCTCAGACGTGCCAGAACCATGTGCCTGAGATGCTGGAACCACACCCCGAACAGACCGAAACCACCTGCCAGACCCAACTGAACCACCTGCCAAGCACGCAGGAACAACCTGCTCGCCTTGCCGGAACCACCTGCCGGGCCCAGCGGAAGCAGCTCCCGAGCGCGCCGGAGCCACCTGCTCGCCTCGCCGGAACCACCTGCCCGGCGCGCCGGAGCCACCTGCTCGCCTCGCCGGAACCACCTGCCAGGCCCAGCAGAAGCACCTGCCGGGCGCGCCGGAGCCACCTGCTCGCCTCGCCGGAAGCACCTGCCGGGTGCAGCGGAAGCACCTGCCGAGCGCGCCGGAGCGACCTGCTCGCCTCGCCGTAACCACCTGCCGGGTGCAGCGGAAGCACCTGCCGAGCGCGCCGGAGCCACCTGCTCGCCTCGCCGGAACCACCTGCCGGGCCCAGCGGAAGCACGTGCCAAGCACGCCGGAGCCACCTGCTCGTCTCGCCGGAACCACCTGCCGGGCCCAGCGGAAGCACGTGCCAAGCACGCCGGAGCCACCTGCTCGCCTCGCCGGAACCACGTGCCGGGCCCTAACCCTAACCCTAACCCTATCCCCAAACCCTAACCCTAACCCTAACCCCTAACCCTAAGCCTAACCCTAAACCCTAACCCAACCGTAACCCTAACCCTAACCCTACCCCTAACCCTAACCCCTAACCCCAAACCCTAAACCCTAACCCTAACCGTAACCCTAACCCTATCCCTAACCCTAACCTGACGGACAGGCTGGAACCAGCTGCTCAACTCGCCGGAACCACCTGCCAGACATGCCAGAACCACCTGCCGAGCACGCCGGAGCCACCTGCTGGACTCACCAGAACCACCTGCCTGACAGGCCAAAATCAACAGCTGGCTATGAGAGAACCACCTGGCAGACAATCCGCAATAACCTGCCAGGCATGCAGGAACCACCTCTCAGACATAAGAGAACCACGTGCCGGACACGCTGGAACCACGTCCTGGACAGACTGGAACCACCTGCCGGACATGCCTGGACCACCTGCCGAGCACGCCGGAACCACCTGCTCGACTCGCAGGACCCATGTGCCAGACACGCCAAAATGAACTGCCGGCTACACCAGAACCACTTACCGGACACTCCGGAATAACCTGCCCGGCATGCCAGAACCACCTCTCAGAAGTGCCAGAAGCACGTGCTGGACATGCCGGAACAACCTATCGGACAGAACGGAACAACCTGCCGGACACACCAAAATCACCTGCGGGCTACGCCAGAACCACTTGGAGGACTCTCCGGGAAAACCTGCCGGGCATGCTGGAACCACCTCTCAGACGTGCCTGAACCACGTGGCGGACACTCCGGAAACGCATGTCGGGCCGGCCGGAACCACCTCTCAGACGTGCCAGAACCTCATGCCGGACACCCCAGAACCACCTGCTGGACAGACCGGAAACACCTGCCGGACACGCCGGAACCACATGTTCGACTCGCTGGAACCACATTCTGGACATGGCAAAATCACCTGCCGCCTATGCCAGAACCGCTTGGCGAACACTCCGGAATCACCTGTCAGGCATGCCGGAACCACCTCTCAGACCTGCCAGAACCACATGCCAATGACACCGGAAGCACCTGCCGAGCATGCCGGAAGCACCTGCTCGACTCGCCAGAACCACCTGTCGGACACGCCAAAATCACCTGCCGGCTACGCCACAGCCAGTTGGTGAACACTCCGGAAACACCTGCCGGGCTGGCTGGAACCACCTGCCAGTCACGCCAACATCACCTGCCAGCTACGCCAGAACCACTTGGCGGAGACTCCAGAAACACCTGTTGGGCCAGCCGGAACCACCTCTCAGACGTGCCAGAACGATGTGCCTGAGATGCTGGAACCACACCCCGAACAGACCGAAACCACCTGCCAGACCCAAATGAACCACCTGCCGAGCACGCAGGAACAACCTGCTCGCCTCGCCGGAACCACCTGCCGGGCGCAGCGGAAGCACCTGCCGAGCGCGCCGGAGCCACCAGCTCGCCTCGCCGGAACCACCTGCCCGGCGCGCCGGAGCCATCTGCTCGCCTCGCCGGAACCACGTGCCGGGCCCTAACCCTAACCCTAACCCTAACCCTATCCCCAAACCCTAACCCTAACCCTAACCCCTAACCCTAAGCCTAACCCTAAACCCTAACCCAACCGTAACCCTAACCCTAACCCTACCCCTAACCCTAACCCCTAACCCCAAACCCTAAACCCTAACCCTAACCGTAACCCTAACCCTATCCCTAACCCTAACCTGACGGACAGGCTGGAACCAGCTGCTCAACTCGCCGGAACCACCTGCCAGACATGCCAGAACCACCTGCCGAGCACGCCGGAGCCACCTGCTGGACTCACCAGAACCACCTGCCTGACAGGCCAAAATCAACAGCTGGCTATGAGAGAACCACCTGGCAGACAATCCGCAATAACCTGCCAGGCATGCAGGAACCACCTCTCAGACGTAAGAGAACCACGTGCCGGACACGCTGGAACCACGTCCTGGACAGACTGGAACCACCTGCCGGACATGCCTGGACCACCTGCCGAGCACGCCGGAACCACCTGCTCGACTCGCAGGACCCATGTGCCAGACACGCCAAAATGAACTGCCGGCTACACCAGAACCACTTACCGGACACTCCGGAATAACCTGCCCGGCATGCCAGAACCACCTCTCA
This sequence comes from Equus asinus, assembly GCF_041296235.1. Classification (NCBI taxonomy): domain Eukaryota; kingdom Metazoa; phylum Chordata; class Mammalia; order Perissodactyla; family Equidae; genus Equus; species Equus asinus. The sequence continues at coordinate 47,177 of NW_027225147.1, forward strand.
GAAGTGCCAGAAGCACGTGCTGGACATGCCGGAACAACCTATCGGACAGAACGGAACAACCTGCCGGACACACCAAAATCACCTGCGGGCTACGCCAGAACCACTTGGAGGACTCTCCGGGAAAACCTGCCGGGCATGCTGGAACCACCTCTCAGACGTGCCTGAACCACGTGGCGGACACTCCGGAAACGCATGTCGGGCCGGCCGGAACCACCTCTCAGACGTGCCAGAACCTCATGCCGGACACCCCGGAACCACCTGCTGGACAGACCGGAAACACCTGCCGGACACGCCGGAACCACATGTTCGACTCGCTGGAACCACATTCTGGACATGGCAAAATCACCTGCCGCCTATGCCAGAACCGCTTGGCGAACACTCCGGAATCACCTGTCAGGCATGCCGGAACCACCTCTCAGACCTGCCAGAACCACATGCCAATGACACCGGAAGCACCTGCCGAGCATGCCGGAAGCACCTGCTCGACTCGCCAGAACCACCTGTCGGACATGCCAAAATCACCTGCCGGCTACGCCACAGCCAGTTGGTGAACACTCCGGAAACACCTGCCGGGCTGGCTGGAACCACCTGCCAGTCACGCCAACATCACCTGCCAGCTACGCCAGAACCACTTGGCGGAGACTCCAGAAACACCTGTTGGGCCAGCCGGAACCACCTCTCAGACGTGCCAGAACCATGTGCCTGAGATGCTGGAACCGCACCCCGAACAGACCGAAACCACCTGCCAGACCCAACTGAACCACCTGCCGAGCACGCAGGAACAACCTGCTCGCCTCGCCGGAACCACCTGCCGGGCGCAGCGGAAGCACCTGCCGAGCACGCCGGAGCCACCTGCTCGCCTCGCCGGAACCACCTGCCGGGTGCAGCGGAAGCACCTGCCTAGCGCGCCGGAGCCACCTGCTCGCCTCGCCGGAACCACCTGCCGGGCCCAGCGGAAGCACGTGCCAAGCACGCCGGAGCCACCTGCTCGCCTCGCCTTAACCACCTGCCGGGCCCAGCAGAAGCACCTGCCGGGCGCGCCGGAGCCACCTGCTCGGCTCGCCGGAACCACCTGCCGGGCCCTAACCCTAACCCTAACCCTAACCCTATCCCCAAACCCTAACCCTAACCCTAACCCCTAACCCTAAGCCTAACCCTAAACCCTAACCCAACCGTAACCCTAACCCTAACCCTACCCCTAACCCTAACCCCTAACCCCAAACCCTAAACCCTAACCCTAACCGTAACCCTAACCCTATCCCTAACCCTAACCTGACGGACAGGCTGGAACCAGCTGCTCAACTCGCCGGAACCACCTGCCAGACATGCCAGAACCACCTGCCGAGCACGCCGGAGCCACCTGCTGGACTCACCAGAACCACCTGCCTGACAGGCCAAAATCAACAGCTGGCTATGAGAGAACCACCTGGCAGACAATCCGCAATAACCTGCCAGGCATGCAGGAACCACCTCTCAGACGTAAGAGAACCACGTGCCGGACACGCTGGAACCACGTCCTGGACAGACTGGAACCACCTGCCGGACATGCCTGGACCACCTGCCGAGCACGCCGGAACCACCTGCTCGACTCGCAGGACCCATGTGCCAGACACGCCAAAATGAACTGCCGGCTACACCAGAACCACTTACCGGACACTCCGGAATAACCTGCCCGGCATGCCAGAACCACCTCTCAGAAGTGCCAGAAGCACGTGCTGGACATGCCGGAACAACCTATCGGACAGAACGGAACAACCTGCCGGACACACCAAAATCACCTGCGGGCTACGCCAGAACCACTTGGAGGACTCTCCGGGAAAACCTGCCGGGCATGCTGGAACCACCTCTCAGACGTGCCTGAACCACGTGGCGGACACTCCGGAAACGCATGTCGGGCCGGCCGGAACCACCTCTCAGACGTGCCAGAACCTCATGCCGGACACCCCGGAACCACCTGCTGGACAGACCGGAAACACCTGCCGGACACGCCGGAACCACATGTTCGACTCGCTGGAACCACATTCTGGACATGGCAAAATCACCTGCCGCCTATGCCAGAACCGCTTGGCGAACACTCCGGAATCACCTGTCAGGCATGCCGGAACCACCTCTCAGACCTGCCAGAACCACATGCCAATGACACCGGAAGCACCTGCCGAGCATGCCGGAAGCACCTGCTCGACTCGCCAGAACCACCTGTCGGACACGCCAAAATCACCTGCCGGCTACGCCACAGCCAGTTGGTGAACACTCCGGAAACACCGGCCGGGCTGGCTGGAACCACCTGCCAGTCACGCCAACATCACCTGCCAGCTACGCCAGAACCACTTGGCGGAGACTCCAGAAACACCTGTTGGGCCAGCCGGAACCACCTCTCAGACGTGCCAGAACCATGTGCCTGAGATGCTGGAACCACACCCCGAACAGACCGAAACCACCTGCCAGACCCAACTGAACCACCTGCCGAGCACGCAGGAACAACCTGCTCGCCTCGCCGGAACCACCTGCCGGGCGCAGGGGAAGCACCTGCCGAGCGCGCCGGAGCCACCTGCTCGCCTCGCCGGAACCACCTGCCGGGTGCAGCGGAAGCACCTGCCTAGCGCGCCGGAGCCACCTGCTCGCCTCGCCGGAACCACCTGCCGGGCCCAGCGGAAGCATGTGCCAAGCACGCCGGAGCCACCTGCTCGCCTCGCCGGAACCACCTGCCGGGCCCAGCGGAAGCACCTGCCGAGCGCGCCGGAGCCACCTGCTCGCCTCGCCGGAACCACGTGCCGGGCCCTAACCCTAACCCTAACCCTAACCCTATCCCCAAACCCTAACCCTAACCCTAACCCCTAACCCTAAGCCTAACCCAAACCCTAACCCAACCGTAACCCTAACCCTAACCCTACCCCTAACCCTAACCCCTAACCCCAAACCCTAAACCCTAACCCTAACCGTAACCCTAACCCTATCCCTAACCCTAACCTGACGGACAGGCTGGAACCAGCTGCTCAACTCGCCGGAACCACCTGCCAGACATGCCAGAACCACCTGCCGAGCACGCCGGAGCCACCTGCTGGACTCACCAGAACCACCTGCCTGACAGGCCAAAATCAACAGCTGGCTATGAGAGAACCACCTGGCAGACAATCCGCAATAACCTGCCAGGCATGCAGGAACCACCTCTCAGACGTAAGAGAACCACGTGCCGGACACGCTGGAACCACGTCCTGGACAGACTGGAACCACCTGCCGGACATGCCTGGACCACCTGCCGAGCACGCCGGAACCACCTGCTCGACTCGCAGGACCCATGTGCCAGACACGCCAAAATGAACTGCCGGCTACACCAGAACCACTTACCGGACACTCCGGAATAACCTGCCCGGCATGCCAGAACCACCTCTCAGAAGTGCCAGAAGCACGTGCTGGACATGCCGGAACAACCTATCGGACAGAACGGAACAACCTGCCGGACACACCAAAATCACCTGCGGGCTACGCCAGAACCACTTGGAGGACTCTCCGGGAAAACCTGCCGGGCATGCTGGAACCACCTCTCAGACGTGCCTGAACCACGTGGCGGACACTCCGGAAACGCATGTCGGGCCGGCCGGAACCACCTCTCAGACGTGCCAGAACCTCATGCCGGACACCCCGGAACCACCTGCTGGACAGACCGGAAACACCTGCCGGACACGCCGGAACCACATGTTCGACTCGCTGGAACCACATTCTGGACATGGCAAAATCACCTGCCGCCTATGCCAGAACCGCTTGGCGAACACTCCGGAATCACCTGTCAGGCATGCCGGAACCACCTCTCAGACCTGCCAGAACCACATGCCAATGACACCGGAAGCACCTGCCGAGCATGCCGGAAGCACCTGCTCGACTCGCCAGAACCACCTGTCGGACACGCCAAAATCACCTGCCGGCTACGCCACAGCCAGTTGGTGAACACTCCGGAAACACCTGCCGGGCTGGCTGGAACCACCTGCCAGTCACGCCAACATCACCTGCCAGCTACGCCAGAACCACTTGGCGGAGACTCCAGAAACACCTGTTGGGCCAGCCGGAACCACCTCTCAGACGTGCCAGAACCATGTGCCTGAGATGCTGGAACCACACCCCGAACAGACCGAAACCACCTGCCAGACCCAACTGAACCACCTGCCGAGCACGCAGGAACAACCTGCTCGCCTCGCCGGAACCACCTGCCGGGCGCAGCGGAAGCACCTGCGGAGCGCGCCGGAGCCACCTGCTCGCCTCGCCGGAACCACCTGCCGGGCCCAGCGGAAGCACCTGCCGGGCGCGCCGGAGCCACCTGCTCGGCTCGCCGGAACCACCTGCCGGGCCCTAACCCTAACCCAAACCCTAACCCTATCCCCAAACCCTAACCCTAACCCTAACCCCTAACCCTAAGCCTAACCCTAAACCCTAACCCAACCGTAACCCTAACCCTAAACCTACCCCTAACCCTAACCCCTAACCCCAAACCCTAAACCCTAACCCTAACCGTAACCCTAACCCTATCCCTAACCCTAACCTGACGGACAGGCTGGAACCAGCTGCTCAACTCGCCGGAACCACCTGCCAGACATGCCAGAACCACCTGCCGAGCACGCCGGAGCCACCTGCTGGACTCACCAGAACCACCTGCCTGACAGGCCAAAATCAACAGCTGGCTATGAGAGAACCACCTGGCAGACAATCCGCAATAACCTGCCAGGCATGCAGGAACCACCTCTCAGACGTAAGAGAACCACGTGCCGGACACGCTGGAACCACGTCCTGGACAGACTGGAACCACCTGCCGGACATGCCTGGACCACCTGCCGAGCACGCCGGAACCACCTGCTCGACTCGCAGGACCCATGTGCCAGACACGCCAAAATGAACTGCCGGCTACACCAGAACCACTTACCGGACACTCCGGAATAACCTGCCCGGCATGCCAGAACCACCTCTCAGAAGTGCCAGAAGCACGTGCTGGACATGCCGGAACAACCTATCGGACAGAACGGAACAACCTGCCGGACACACCAAAATCACCTGCGGGCTACGCCAGAACCACTTGGAGGACTCTCCGGGAAAACCTGCCGGGCATGCTGGAACCACCTCTCAGACGTGCCAGAACCTCATGCCGGACACCCCAGAACCACCTGCTGGACAGACCGGAAACACCTGCCGGACACGCCGGAACCACATGTTCGACTCGCTGGAACCACATTCTGGACATGGCAAAATCACCTGGCGCCTATGCCAGAACCGCTTGGCGAACACTCCGGAATCACCTGTCAGGCATGCCGGAACCACCTCTCAGACCTGCCAGAACCACATGCCAATGACACCGGAAGCACCTGCCGAGCATGCCGGAAGCACCTGCTCGACTCGCCAGAACCACCTGTCGGACACGCCAAAATCACCTGCCGGCTACGCCACAGCCAGTTGGTGAACACTCCGGAAACACCTGCCGGGCTGGCTGGAACCACCTGCCAGTCACGCCAACATCACCTGCCAGCTACGCCAGAACCACTTGGCGGAGACTCCAGAAACACCTGTTGGGCCAGCCGGAATCACCTCTCAGACGTGCCAGAACCATGTGCCTGAGATGCTGGAACCACACCCCGAACAGACCGAAACCACCTGCCAGACCCAACTGAACCACCTGCCGAGCACGCAGGAACAACCTGCTCGCCTCGCCGGAACCACCTGCCGGGCGCAGCGGAAGCACCTGCGGAGCGCGCCGGAGCCACCTGCTCGCCTCGCCGGAACCACCTGCCGGGCCCAGCGGAAGCACGTGCCAAGCACGCCGGAGCCACCTGCTCGGCTCGCCGGAACCACCTGCCGGGCCCTAACCCTAACCCTAACCCTAACCCTATCCCCAAACCCTAACCCTAACCCTAACCCCTAACCCTAAGCCTAACCCTAAACCCTAACCCAACCGTAACCCTAACCCTAAACCTACCCCTAACCCTAACCCCTAACCCCAAACCCTAAACCCTAACCCTAACCGTAACCCTAACCCTATCCCTAACCCTAACCTGACGGACAGGCTGGAACCAGCTGCTCAACTCGCCGGAACCACCTGCCAGACATGCCAGAACCACCTGCCGAGCACGCCGGAGCCACCTGCTGGACTCACCAGAACCACCTGCCTGACAGGCCAAAATCAACAGCTGGCTATGAGAGAACCACCTGGCAGACAATCCGCAATAACCTGCCAGGCATGCAGGAACCACCTCTCAGACGTAAGAGAACCACGTGCCGGACACGCTGGAACCACGTCCTGGACAGACTGGAACCACCTGCCGGACATGCCTGGACCACCTGCCGAGCACGCCGGAACCACCTGCTCGACTCGCAGGACCCATGTGCCAGACACGCCAAAATGAACTGCCGGCTACACCAGAACCACTTACCGGACACTCCGGAATAACCTGCCCGGCATGCCAGAACCACCTCTCAGAAGTGCCAGAAGCACGTGCTGGACATGCCGGAACAACCTATCGGACAGAACGGAACAACCTGCCGGACACACCAAAATCACCTGCGGGCTACGCCAGAACCACTTGGAGGACTCTCCGGGAAAACCTGCCGGGCATGCTGGAACCACCTCTCAGACGTGCCTGAACCACGTGGCGGACACTCCGGAAACGCATGTCGGGCCGGCCGGAACCACCTCTCAGACGTGCCAGAACCTCATGCCGGACACCCCAGAACCACCTGCTGGACAGACCGGAAACACCTGCCGGACACGCCGGAACCACATGTTCGACTCGCTGGAACCACATTCTGGACATGGCAAAATCACCTGCCGCCTATGCCAGAACCGCTTGGCGAACACTCCGGAATCACCTGTCAGGCATGCCGGAACCACCTCTCAGACCTGCCAGAACCACATGCCAATGACACCGGAAGCACCTGCCGAGCATGCCGGAAGCACCTGCTCGACTCGCCAGAACCACCTGTCGGACACGCCAAAATCACCTGCCGGCTACGCCACAGCCAGTTGGTGAACACTCCGGAAACACCTGCCGGGCTGGCTGGAACCACCTGCCAGTCACGCCAACATCACCTGCCAGCTACGCCAGAACCACTTGGCGGAGACTCCAGAAACACCTGTTGGGCCAGCCGGAACCACCTCTCAGACGTGCCAGAACCATGTGCCTGAGATGCTGGAACCACACCCCGAACAGACCGAAACCACCTGCCAGACCCAACTGAACCACCTGCCGAGCACGCAGGAACAACCTGCTCGCCTCGCCGGAACCACCTGCCGGGCGCAGTGGAAGCACCTGCCGAGCGCGCTGGAGCCACCTGCTCGCCTCGCCGGAACCACCTGCCAGGCCCAGTGGAAGAACCTGCCGAGCGCGCCGGAGCCACCTGCTCGCCTCGCCGGAACCACCTGCCGGGCCCAGCGGAAGCACCTGCCGAGCGCGCCGGAGCCACCTGCTCGCCTCGCCGGAACCACCTGCCGGGCCCAGCGGAAGCACCTGCCGAGCGCGCCGGAGCCACCTGCTCGCCTCGCCGGAACCACCTGCCGGGCCCTAACCCTAACCCTAACCCTAACCCTATCCCCAAACCCTAACCCTAACCCTAACCCCTAACCTTAAGCCTAACCCAAACCCTAACCCAACCGTAGCCCTAACCCTAACCCTACCCCTAACCCTAACCCCTAACCCCAAACCCTAAAACCTAACCCTAACCGTAACCCTAACCCTATCCCTAACCCTAACCTGACGGACAGGCTGGAACCAGCTGCTCAACTCGCCGGAACCACCTGCCAGACATGCCAGAACCACCTGCCGAGCACGCCGGAGCCACCTGCTGGACTCACCAGAACCACCTGCCTGAAAGGCCAAAATCAACAGCTGGCTATGAGAGAACCACCTGGCAGACAATCCGCAACAACCTGCCAGGCATGCAGGAACCACCTCTCAGACGTAAGAGAACCACGTGCCGGACACGCTGGAACCACGTCCTGGACAGACTGGAACCACCTGCCGGACATGCCTGGACCACCTGCCGAGCACGCCGGAACCACCTGCTCGACTCGCAGGACCCATGTGCCAGACACGCCAAAATGAACTGCCGGCTACACCAGAACCACTTACCGGACACTCCGGAATAACCTGCCCGGCATGCCAGAACCACCTCTCAGAAGTGCCAGAAGCACGTGCTGGACATGCCGGAACAACCTATCGGACAGAACGGAACAACCTGCCGGACACACCAAAATCACCTGCGGGCTACGCCAGAACCACTTGGAGGACTCTCCGGGAAAACCTGCCGGGCATGCTGGAACCACCTCTCAGACGTGCCTGAACCACGTGGCGGACACTCCGGAAACGCATGTCGGGCCGGCCGGAACCACCTCTCAGACGTGCCAGAACCTCATGCCGGACACCCCAGAACCACCTGCTGGACAGACCGGAAACACCTGCCGGACACGCCGGAACCACATGTTCGACTCGCTGGAACCACATTCTGGACATGGCAAAATCACCTGCCGCCAATGCCAGAACCGCTTGGCGAACACTCCGGAATCACCTGTCAGGCATGCCGGAACCACCTCTCAGACCTGCCAGAACCACATGCCAATGACACCGGAAGCACCTGCCGAGCATGCCGGAAGCACCTGCTCGACTCGCCAGAACCACCTGTCGGACACGCCAAAATCACCTGCCGGCTACGCCACAGCCAGTTGGTGAACACTCCGGAAACACCTGCCGGGCTGGCTGGAACCACCTGCCAGTCACGCCAACATCACCTGCCAGCTACGCCAGAACCACTTGGCGGAGACTCCAGAAACACCTGTTGGGCCAGCCGGAACCACCTCTCAGACGTGCCAGAACCATGTGCCTGAGATGCTGGAACCGCACCCCAAACAGACCGAAACCACCTGCCAGACCCAACTGAACCACCTGCCAAGCACGCAGGAACAACCTGCTCGCCTCGCCGGAACGACATGCCGGGCGCAGCGGAAGCACCTGCCGAGCACGCCGGAGCCACCTGCTCGCCTCGCCGGAACCACCTGCCCGGCGCGCCGGAGCCACCTGCTCGCCTCGCCGGAACCACCTGCCCGGCGCGCCGGAGCCACCTGCTCGCCTCGCCGGAACCACCTGCCGGGTGCAGCGGAAGCACCTGCCGAGCGCGCCGGAGCCACCTGCTCGCCCCTCCGGAAACACCAGCCGGGCCCAGCGGAAGCACCTGCCGAGCGCGCCGGAGCCACCTGCTCGCCTCGCCGGAACCACCTGCCCGGCGCGCCGGAGCCACCTGCTCGCCTCGCCGGAACCACCTGCCGGGCCCAGCGGAAGCACCTGCCGAGCGCGCCGGAGCCACCTGCTCGCCTCGCCGGAACCACGTGACGGGCCCTAACCCTAACCCTAACCCTAACCCTAACCCTATCCCCAAACCCTAACCCTAACCCTAACCCCTAACCCTAAGCCTAACCCAAACCCTAACCCAACCGTAACCCTAACCCTAACCCTACCCCTAACCCTAACCCCTAACCCCAAACCCTAAACCCTAACCCTAACCGTAACCCTAACCCTATCCCTAACCCTAACCTGACGGACAGGCTGGAACCAGCTGCTCAACTCGCCGGAACCACCTGCCAGACATGCCAGAACCACCTGCCGAGCACGCCGGAGCCACCTGCTGGACTCACCAGAACCACCTGCCTGACAGGCCAAAATCAACAGCTGGCTATGAGAGAACCACCTGGCAGACAATCCGCAATAACCTGCCAGGCATGCAGGAACCACCTCTCAGACGTAAGAGAACCACGTGCCGGACACGCTGGAACCACGTCCTGGACAGACTGGAACCACCTGCCGGACATGCCTGGACCACCTGCCGAGCACGCCGGAACCACCTGCTCGACTCGCAGGACCCATGTGCCAGACACGCCAAAATGAACTGCCGGCTACACCAGAACCACTTACCGGACACTCCGGAATAACCTGCCCGGCATGCCAGAACCACCTCTCAGAAGTGCCAGAAGCACGTGCTGGACATGCCGGAACAACCTATCGGACAGAACGGAACAACCTGCCGGACACACCAAAATCACCTGCGGGCTACGCCAGAACCACTTGGAGGACTCTCTGGGAAAACCTGCCGGGCATGCTGGAACCACCTCTCAGACGTGCCTGAACCACGTGGCGGACACTCCGGAAACGCATGTCGGGCCGGCCGGAACCACCTCTCAGACGTGCCAGAACCTCATGCCGGACACCCCAGAACCACCTGCTGGACAGACCGGAAACACCTGCCGGACACGCCGGAACCACATGTTCGACTCGCTGGAACCACATTCTGGACATGGCAAAATCACCTGCCGCCAATGCCAGAACCGCTTGGCGAACACTCCGGAATCACCTGTCAGGCATGCCGGAACCACCTCTCAGACATGCCAGAACCACATGCCAATGACACCGGAAGCACCTGCCGAGCATGCCGGAAGCACCTGCTCGACTCGCCAGAACCACCTGTCGGACACGCCAAAATCACCTGCCGGCTACGCCACAGCCAGTTGGTGAACACTCCGGAAACACCTGCCGGGCTGGCTGGAACCACCTGCCAGTCACGCCAACATCACCTGCCAGCTACGCCAGAACCACTTGGCGGAGACTCCAGAAACACCTGTTGGGCCAGCCGGAACCACCTCTCAGACGTGCCAGAACCATGTGCCTGAGATGCTGGAACCACACCCCAAACAGACCGAAACCACCTGCCAGACCCAACTGAACCACCTGCCAAGCACGCAGGAACAACCTGCTCGCCTCGCCGGAACGACATGCCGGGCGCAGCGGAAGCACCTGCCGAGCACGCCGGAGCCACCTGCTCGCCTCGCCGGAACCACCTGCCCGGCGCGCCGGAGCCACCTGCTCGCCTCGCCGGAACCACCTGCCAGGCCCAGCAGAAGCACCTGCCGGGCGCGCCGGAGCCACCTGCTCGCCTCGCCGGAACCACCTGCCGGGTGCAGCGGAAGCACCTGCCGAGCGCGCCAGAGCCACCTGCTCGCCTCGCCGGAACCACCTGCCGGGCCCAGCGGAAGCACGTGCCAAGCACGCCGGAGCCACCTGCTCGCCTCGCCGGAACCACCTGCCCGGCGCGCCGGAGCCACCTGCTCGCCTCGCCGGAACCACCTGCCGGGCGCAGCGGAAGCACCTGCCGGGCGCGCCGGAGCCACATGCTCGGCTCGCCGGAACCACGTGCCGGGCCCTAACCCTAACCCTAACCCTATCCCTATCCCCAAACCCTAACCCTAACCCTAACCCCTAACCCTAAGCCTAACCCTAAACCCTAACCCAACCGTAACCCTAACCCTAACCCTACCCCTAACCCTAACCCCTAACCCCAAACCCTAAACCCTAACCCTAACCGTAACCCTAACCCTATCCCTAACCCTAACCTGACGGACAGGCTGGAACCAGCTGCTCAACTCGCCGGAACCACCTGCCAGACATGCCAGAACCACCTGCCGAGCACGCCGGAGCCACCTGCTGGACTCACCAGAACCACCTGCCTGACAGGCCAAAATCAACAGCTGGCTATGAGAGAACCACCTGGCAGACAATCCGCAATAACCTGCCAGGCATGCAGGAACCACCTCTCAGACGTAAGAGAACCACGTGCCGGACACGCTGGAACCAAGTCCTGGACAGACTGGAACCACCTGCCGGACATGCCTGGACCACCTGCCGAGCACGCCGGAACCACCTGCTCGACTCGCAGGACCCATGTGCCAGACACGCCAAAATGAACTGCCGGCTACACCAGAACCACTTACCGGACACTCCGGAATAACCTGCCCGGCATGCCAGAACCACCTCTCAGAAGTGCCAGAAGCACGTGCTGGACATGCCGGAACAACCTATCGGACAGAACGGAACAACCTGCCGGACACACCAAAATCACCTGCGGGCTACGCCAGAACCACTTGGAGGACTCTCCGGGAAAACCTGCCGGGCACGCTGGAACCACCTCTCAGACGTGCCTGAACCACGTGGCGGACACTCCGGAAACGCATGTCGGGCCGGCCGGAACCACCTCTCAGACGTGCCAGAACCTCATGCCGGACACCCCAGAACCACCTGCTGGACAGACCGGAAACACCTGCCGGACACGCCGGAACCACATGTTCGACTCGCTGGAACCACATTCTGGACATGGCAAAATCACCTGCCGCCTATGCCAGAACCTCTTGGCGAACACTCCGGAATCACCTGTCAGGCATGCCGGAACCACCTCTCAGACCTGCCAGAACCACATGCCAATGACACCGGAAGCACCTGCCGAGCATGCCGGAAGCACCTGCTCGACTCACCAGAACCACCAGTCGGACACGCCAAAATCACCTGCCGGCTACGCCACAGCCAGTTGGTGAACACTCCGGAAACACCTGCCGGGCTGGCTGGAACCACCTGCCAGTCACGCCAACATCACCTGCCAGCTACGCCAGAACCACTTGGCGGAGACTCCAGAAACACCTGTTGGGCCAGCCGGAACCACCTCTCAGACGTGCCAGAAACATGTGCCTGAGATGCTGGAACCACACCCCGAACAGACCGAAACCACCTGCCAGACCCAACTGAACCACCTGCCGAGCACGCAGGAACAACCTGCTCGCCTCGCCGGAACCACCTGCCGGGCGCAGCGGAAGCACCTGCCGAGCGCGCCGGAGCCACCAGCTCGCCTCGCCGGAACCACCTGCCCGGCGCGCCGGAGCCATCTGCTCGCCTCGCCGGAACCACGTGCCGGGCCCTAACCCTAACCCTAACCCTAACCCTATCCCCAAACCCTAACCCTAACCCTAACCCCTAACCCTAAGCCTAACCCTAAACCCTAACCCAACCGTAACCCTAACTCTAACCCTACCCCTAACCCTAACCCCTAACCCCAAACCCTAAACCCTAACCCTAACCGTAACCCTAACCCTATCCCTAACCCTAACCTGACGGACAGGCTGGAACCAGCTGCTCAACTCGCCGAAACCACCTGCCAGACATGCCAGAACCACCTGCCGAGCACGCCGGAGCCACCTGCTGGACTCACCAGAACCACCTGCCTGACAGGCCAAAATCAACAGCTGGCTATGAGAGAACCACCTGGCAGACAATCCGCAATAACCTGCCAGGCATGCAGGAACCACCTCTCAGACGTAAGAGAACCACGTGCCGGACACGCTGGAACCACGTCCTGGACAGACTGGAACCACCTGCCGGACATGCCTGGACCACCTGCCGAGCACGCCGGAACCACCTGCTCGACTCGCAGGACCCATGTGCCAGACACGCCAAAATGAACTGCCGGCTACACCAGAACCACTTACCGGACACTCCGGAATAACCTGCCCGGCATGCCAGAACCACCTCTCAGAAGTGCCAGAAGCACGTGCTGGACATGCCGGAACAACCTATCGGACAGAACGGAACAACCTGCCGGACACACCAAAATCACCTGCAGGCTACGCCAGAACCACTTGGAGGACTCTCTGGGAAAACCTGCTGGGCATGCTGGAACCACCTCTCAGACGTGCCTGAACCACGTGGCGGACACTCCGGAAACGCATGTCGGGCCGGCCGGAACCACCTCTCAGACGTGCCAGAACCTCATGCCGGACACCCCAGAACCACCTGCTGGACAGACCGGAAACACCTGCCGGACACGCCGGAACCACATGTTCGACTCGCTGGAACCACATTCTGGACATGGCAAAATCACCTGCCGCCAATGCCAGAACCGCTTGGCGAACACTCCGGAATCACCTGTCAGGCATGCCGGAACCACCTCTCAGACCTGCCAGAACCACATGCCAATGACACCGGAAGCACCTGCCGAGCATGCCGGAAGCACCTGCTCGACTCGCCAGAACCACCTGTCGGACACGCCAAAATCACCTGCCGGCTACGCCACAGCCAGTTGGTGAACACTCCGGAAACACCTGTCGGGCTGGCTGGAACCACCTGCCAGTCACGCCAACATCACCTGCCAGCTACGCCAGAACCACTTGGCGGAGACTCCAGAAACACCTGTTGGGCCAGCCGGAACCACCTCTCAGACGTGCCAGAACCATGTGCCTGAGATGCTGGAACCACACCCCAAACAGACCGAAACCACCTGCCAGACCCAACTGAACCACCTGCCAAGCACGCAGGAACAACCTGCTCGCCTCGCCGGAACCACCTGCCCGGCGCGCCGGAGCCACCTGCTCGCCTCGCCGGAACCACCTGCCAGGCCCAGCAGAAGCACCTGCCGGGCGCGCCGGAGCCACCTGCTCGCCTCGCCGGAACCACCTGCCGGGTGCAGCGGAAGCACCTGCCGAGCGCGCCAGAGCCACCTGCTCGCCTCGCCGGAACCACCTGCCGGGCCCAGCGGAAGCACGTGCCAAGCACGCCGGAGCCACCTGCTCGCCTCGCCGGAACCACCTGCCCGGCGCGCCGGAGCCACCTGCTCGCCTCGCCGGAACCACCTGCCGGGCGCAGCGGAAGCACCTGCCGGGCGCGCCGGAGCCACCTGCTCGGCTCGCCGGAACCACCTGCCGGGCCCTAACCCTAACCCTAACCCTAACCCTATCCCCAAACCCTAACCCCAACCCTAACCCCTAACCCTAAGCCTAACCCTAAACCCTAACCCAACCGTAACCCTAACCCTAACCCTACCCCTAACCCTAACCCCTAACCCCAAACCCTAAACCCTAACCCTAACCGTAACCCTAACCCTATCCCTAACCCTAACCTGACGGACAGGCTGGAACCAGCTGCTCAACTCGCCGGAACCACCTGCCAGACATGCCAGAACCACCTGCCGAGCACGCCGGAGCCACCTGCTGGACTCACCAGAACCACCTGCCTGACAGGCCAAAATCAACAGCTGGCTATGAGAGAACCACCTGGCAGACAATCCGCAATAACCTGCCAGGCATGCAGGAACCACCTCTCAGACGTAAGAGAACCACGTGCCGGACACGCTGGAACCACGTCCTGGACAGACTGGAACCACCTGCCGGACATGCCTGGACCACCTGCCGAGCACGCCGGAACCACCTGCTCGACTCGCAGGACCCATGTGCCAGACACGCCAAAATGAACTGCCGGCTACACCAGAACCACTTACCGGACACTCCGGAATAACCTGCCCGGCATGCCAGAACCACCTCTCAGAAGTGCCAGAAGCACGTGCTGGACATGCCGGAACAACCTATCGGACAGAACGGAACAACCTGCCGGACACACCAAAATCACCTGCGGGCTACGCCAGAACCACTTGGAGGACTCTCCGGGAAAACCTGCCGGGCATGCTGGAACCACCTCTCAGACGTGCCTGAACCACGTGGCGGACACTCCGGAAACGCATGTCGGGCCGGCCGGAACCACCTCTCAGACGTGCCAGAACCTCATGCCGGACACCCCAGAACCACCTGCTGGACAGACCGGAAACACCTGCCGGACACGCCGGAACCACATGTTCGACTCGCTGGAACCACATTCTGGACATGGCAAAATCACCTGCCGCCTATGCCAGAACCGCTTGGCGAACACTCCGGAATCACCTGTCAGGCATGCCGGAACCACCTCTCAGACCTGCCAGAACCACATGCCAATGACACCGGAAGCACCTGCCGAGCATGCCGGAAGCACCTGCTCGACTCGCCAGAACCACCTGTCAGACACGCCAAAATCACCTGCCGGCTACGCCACAGCCAGTTGGTGAACACTCCGGAAACACATGCCGGGCTGGCTGGAACCACCTGCCAGTCACGCCAACATCACCTGCCAGCTACGCCAGAACCACTTGGCGGAGACTCCAGAAACACCTGTTGTGTCAGCCGGAACCACCTCTCAGACGTGCCAGAACCATGTGCCTGAGATGCTGGAACCACACCCCGAACAGACCGAAACCACCTGCCAGACCCAACTGAACCACCTGCCAAGCACGCAGGAACAACCTGCTCGCCTTGCCGGAACCACCTGCCGGGCCCAGCGGAAGCAGCTCCCGAGCGCGCCGGAGCCACCTGCTCGCCTCGCCGGAACCACCTGCCAGGCCCAGCAGAAGCACCTGCCGGGCGCGCCGGAGCCACCTGCTCGCCTCGCCGGAAGCACCTGCCGGGTGCAGCGGAAGCACCTGCCGAGCGCGCCGGAGCGACCTGCTCGCCTCGCCGTAACCACCTGCCGGGTGCAGCGGAAGCACCTGCCGAGCGCGCCGGAGCCACCTGCTCGCCTCGCCGGAACCACCTGCCGGGCCCAGCGGAAGCACGTGCCAAGCACGCCGGAGCCACCTGCTCGCCTCGCCGGAACCACCTGCCGGGCCCAGCGGAAGCACGTGCCAAGCACGCCGGAGCCACCTGCTCGCCTCGCCGGAACCACGTGCCGGGCCCTAACCCTAACCCTAACCCTATCCCCAAACCCTAACCCTAACCCTAACCCCTAACCCTAAGCCTAACCCTAAACCCTAACCCAACCGTAACCCTAACTCTAACCCTACCCCTAACCCTAACCCCTAACCCCAAACCCTAAACCCTAACCCTAACCGTAACCCTAACCCTATCCCTAACCCTAACCTGACGGACAGGCTGGAACCAGCTGCTCAACTCGCCGGAACCACCTGCCAGACATGCCAGAACCACCTGCCGAGCACGCCGGAGCCACCTGCTGGACTCACCAGAACCACCTGCCTGACAGGCCAAAATCAACAGCTGGCTATGAGAGAACCACCTGGCAGACAATCCGCAATAACCTGCCAGGCATGCAGGAACCACCTCTCAGACGTAAGAGAACCACGTGCCGGACACGCTGGAACCATGTCCTGGACAGACTGGAACCACCTGCCGGACATGCCTGGACCACCTGCCGAGCACGCCGGAACCACCTGCTCGACTCGCAGGACCCATGTGCCAGACACGCCAAAATGAACTGCCGGCTACACCAGAACCACTTACCGGACACTCCGGAATAACCTGCCCGGCATGCCAGAACCACCTCTCAGAAGTGCCAGAAGCACGTGCTGGACATGCCGGAACAACCTATCGGACAGAACGGAACAACCTGCCGGACACACCAAAATCACCTGCGGGCTACGCCAGAACCACTTGGAGGACTCTCCGGGAAAACCTGCCGGGCATGCTGGAACCACCTCTCAGACGTGCCTGAACCACGTGGCGGACACTCCGGAAACGCATGTCGGGCCGGCCGGAACCACCTCTCAGACGTGCCAGAACCTCATGCCGGACACCCCAGAACCACCTGCTGGACAGACCGGAAACACCTGCCGGACACGCCGGAACCACATGTTCGACTCGCTGGAACCACATTCTGGACATGGCAAAATCACCTGCCGCCTATGCCAGAACCGCTTGGCGAACACTCCGGAATCACCTGTCAGGCATGCCGGAACCACCTCTCAGACCTGCCAGAACCACATGCCAATGACACCGGAAGCACCTGCCGAGCATGCCGGAAGCACCTGCTCGACTCACCAGAACCACCAGTCGGACACGCCAAAATCACCTGCCGGCTACGCCACAGCCAGTTGGTGAACACTCCGGAAACACCTGCCGGGCTGGCTGGAACCACCTGCCAGTCACGCCAACATCACCTGCCAGCTACGCCAGAACCACTTGGCGGAGACTCCAGAAACACCTGTTGGGCCAGCCGGAACCACCTCTCAGACGTGCCAGAAACATGTGCCTGAGATGCTGGAACCACACCCCGAACAGACCGAAACCACCTGCCAGACCCAACTGAACCACCTGCCGAGCACGCAGGAACAACCTGCTCGCCTCGCCGGAACCACCTGCCGGGCGCAGCGGAAGCACCTGCCGAGCACGCCGGAGCCACCAGCTCGCCTCGCCGGAACCACCTGCCCGGCGCGCCGGAGCCATCTGCTCGCCTCGCCGGAACCACGTGCCGGGCCCTAACCCTAACCCTAACCCTAACCCTATCCCCAAACCCTAACCCTAACCCTAACCCCTAACCCTAAGCCTAACCCTAAACCCTAACCCAACCGTAACCCTAACTCTAACCCTACCCCTAACCCTAACCCCTAACCCCAAACCCTAAACCCTAACCCTAACCGTAACCCTAACCCTATCCCTAACCCTAACCTGACGGACAGGCTGGAACCAGCTGCTCAACTCGCCGGAACCACCTGCCAGACATGCCAGAACCACCTGCCGAGCACGCCGGAGCCACCTGCTGGACTCACCAGAACCACCTGCCTGACAGGCCAAAATCAACAGCTGGCTATGAGAGAACCACCTGGCAGACAATCCGCAATAACCTGCCAGGCATGCAGGAACCACCTCTCAGACGTAAGAGAACCACGTGCCGGACACGCTGGAACCACGTCCTGGACAGACTGGAACCACCTGCCGGACATGCCTGGACCACCTGCCGAGCACGCCGGAACCACCTGCTCGACTCGCAGGACCCATGTGCCAGACACGCCAAAATGAACTGCCGGCTACACCAGAACCACTTACCGGACACTCCGGAATAACCTGCCCGGCATGCCAGAACCACCTCTCAGAAGTGCCAGAAGCACGTGCTGGACATGCCGGAACAACCTATCGGACAGAACGGAACAACCTGCCGGACACACCAAAATCACCTGCGGGCTACGCCAGAACCACTTGGAGGACTCTCCGGGAAAACCTGCCGGGCATGCTGGAACCACCTCTCAGACGTGCCTGAACCACGTGGCGGACACTCCGGAAACGCATGTCGGGCCGGCCGGAACCACCTCTCAGACGTGCCAGAACCTCATGCCGGACACCCCAGAACCACCTGCTGGACAGACCGGAAACACCTGCCGGACACGCCGGAACCACATGTTCGACTCGCTGGAACCACATTCTGGACATGGCAAAATCACCTGCCGCCAATGCCAGAACCGCTTGGCGAACACTCCGGAATCACCTGTCAGGCATGCCGGAACCACCTCTCAGACCTGCCAGAACCACATGCCAATGACACCGGAAGCACCTGCCGAGCATGCCGGAAGCACCTGCTCGACTCGCCAGAACCACCTGTCGGACACGCCAAAATCACCTGCCGGCTACGCCACAGCCAGTTGGTGAACACTCCGGAAACACATGCCGGGCTGGCTGGAACCACCTGCCAGTCACGCCAACATCACCTGCCAGCTACGCCAGAACCACTTGGCGGAGACTCCAGAAACACCTGTTGTGTCAGCCGGAACCACCTCTCAGACGTGCCAGAACCATGTGCCTGAGATGCTGGAACCACACCCCAAACAGACCGAAACCACCTGCCAGACCCAACTGAACCACCTGCCAAGCACGCAGGAACAACCTGCTCGCCTTGCCGGAACCACCTGCCGGGCCCAGCGGAAGCAGCTCCCGAGCGCGCCGGAGCCACCTGCTCGCCTCGCCGGAACCACCTGCCCGGCGCGCCGGAGCCACCTGCTCGCCTCGCCGGAACCACCTGCCAGGCCCAGCAGAAGCACCTGCCGGGCGCGCCGGAGCCACCTGCTCGCCTCGCCGGAAGCACCTGCCGGGTGCAGCGGAAGCACCTGCCGAGCGCGCCGGAGCGACCTGCTCGCCTCGCCGTAACCACCTGCCGGGTGCAGCGGAAGCACCTGCCGAGCGCGCCGGAGCCACCTGCTCGCCTCGCCGGAACCACCTGCCGGGCCCAGCGGAAGCACGTGCCAAGCACGCCGGAGCCACCTGCTCGCCTCGCCGGAACAACCTGCCGGGCCCAGCGGAAGCACGTGCCAAGCACGCCGGAGCCACCTGCTCGCCTCGCCGGAACCACGTGCCGGGCCCTAACCCTAACCCTAACCCTATCCCCAAACCCTAACCCTAACCCTAACCCCTAACCCTAAGCCTAACCCTAAACCCTAACCCAACCGTAACCCTAACCCTAACCCTACCCCTAACCCTAACCCCTAACCCCAAACCCTAAACCCTAACCCTAACCGTAACCCTAACCCTATCCCTAACCCTAACCTGACGGACAGGCTGGAACCAGCTGCTCAACTCGCCGGAACCACCTGCCAGACATGCCAGAACCACCTGCCGAGCACGCCGGAGCCACCTGCTGGACTCACCAGAACCACCTGCCTGACAGGCCAAAATCAACAGCTGGCTATGAGAGAACCACCTGGCAGACAATCCGCAATAACCTGCCAGGCATGCAGGAACCACCTCTCAGACGTAAGAGAACCACGTGCCGGGCACGCTGGAACCACGTCCTGGACAGACTGGAACCACCTGCCGGACATGCCTGGACCACCTGCCGAGCACGCCGGAACCACCTGCTCGACTCGCAGGACCCATGTGCCAGACACGCCAAAATGAACTGCCGGCTACACCAGAACCACTTACCGGACACTCCGGAATAACCTGCCCGGCATGCCAGAACCACCTCTCAGAAGTGCCAGAAGCACGTGCTGGACATGCCGGAACAACCTATCGGACAGAACGGAACAACCTGCCGGACACACCAAAATCACCTGCGGGCTACGCCAGAACCACTTGGAGGACTCTCCGGGAAAACCTGCCGGGCATGCTGGAACCACCTCTCAGACGTGCCTGAACCACGTGGCGGACACTCCGGAAACGCATGTCGGGCCGGCCGGAACCACCTCTCAGACGTGCCAGAACCTCATTCCGGACACCCCAGAACCACCTGCTGGACAGACCGGAAACACCTGCCGGACACGCCGGAACCACATGTTCGACTCGCTGGAACCACATTCTGGACATGGCAAAATCACCTGCCGCCTATGCCAGAACCGCTTGGCGAACACTCCGGAATCACCTGTCAGGCATGCCGGAACCACCTCTCAGACCTGCCAGAACCACATGCCAATGACACCGGAAGCACCTGCCGAGCATGCCGGAAGCACCTGCTCGACTCACCAGAACCACCAGTCGGACACGCCAAAATCACCTGCCGGCTACGCCACAGCCAGTTGGTGAACACTCCGGAAACACCTGCCGGGCTGGCTGGAACCACCTGCCAGTCACGCCAACATCACCTGCCAGCTACGCCAGAACCACTTGGCGGAGACTCCAGAAACACCTGTTGGGCCAGCCGGAACCACCTCTCAGACGTGCCAGAAACATGTGCCTGAGATGCTGGAACCACACCCCGAACAGACCGAAACCACCTGCCAGACCCAACTGAACCACCTGCCGAGCACGCAGGAACAACCTGCTCGCCTCGCCGGAACCACCTGCCGGGCGCAGCGGAAGCACCTGCCGAGCGCGCCGGAGCCACCAGCTCGCCTCGCCGGAACCACCTGCCCGGCGCGCCGGAGACATCTGCTCGCCTCGCCGGAACCACGTGCCGGGCCCTAACCCTAACCCTAACCCTAACCCTATCCCCAAACCCTAACCCTAACCCTAACCCCTAACCCTAAGCCTAACCCTAAACCCTAACCCAACCGTAACCCTAACTCTAACCCTACCCCTAACCCTAACCCCTAACCCCAAACCCTAAACCCTAACCCTAACCGTAACCCTAACCCTATCCCTAACCCTAACCTGACGGACAGGCTGGAACCAGCTGCTCAACTCGCCGGAACCACCTGCCAGACATGCCAGAACCACCTGCCGAGCACGCCGGAGCCACCTGCTGGACTCACCAGAACCACCTGCCTGACAGGCCAAAATCAACAGCTGGCTATGAGAGAACCACCTGGCAGACAATCCGCAATAACCTGCCAGGCATGCAGGAACCACCTCTCAGACGTAAGAGAACCACGTGCCGGACACGCTGGAACCACGTCCTGGACAGACTGGAACCACCTGCCGGACATGCCTGGACCACCTGCCGAGCACGCCGGAACCACCTGCTCGACTCGCAGGACCCATGTGCCAGACACGCCAAAATGAACTGCCGGCTACACCAGAACCACTTACCGGACACTCCGGAATAACCTGCCCGGCATGCCAGAACCACCTCTCAGAAGTGCCAGAAGCACGTGCTGGACATGCCGGAACAACCTATCGGACAGAACGGAACAACCTGCCGGACACACCAAAATCACCTGCGGGCTACGCCAGAACCACTTGGAGGACTCTCTGGGAAAACCTGCCGGGCATGCTGGAACCACCTCTCAGACGTGCCTGAACCACGTGGCGGACACTCCGGAAACGCATGTCGGGCCGGCCGGAACCACCTCTCAGACGTGCCAGAACCTCATGCCGGACACCCCAGAACCACCTGCTGGACAGACCGGAAACACCTGCCGGACACGCCGGAACCACATGTTCGACTCGCTGGAACCACATTCTGGACATGGCAAAATCACCTGCCGCCAATGCCAGAACCGCTTGGCGAACACTCCGGAATCACCTGTCAGGCATGCCGGAACCACCTCTCAGACCTGCCAGAACCACATGCCAATGACACCGGAAGCACCTGCCGAGCATGCCGGAAGCACCTGCTCGACTCGCCAGAACCACCTGTCGGACACGCCAAAATCACCTGCCGGCTACGCCACAGCCAGTTGGTGAACACTCTGGAAACACCTGCCGGGCTGGCTGGAACCACCTGCCAGTCACGCCAACATCACCTGCCAGCTACGCCAGAACCACTTGGCGGAGACTCCAGAAACACCTGTTGGGCCAGCCGGAACCACCTCTCAGACGTGCCAGAACCATGTGCCTGAGATGCTGGAACCACACCCCAAACAGACCGAAACCACCTGCCAGACCCAACTGAACCACCTGCCAAGCACGCAGGAACAACCTGCTCGCCTCGCCGGAACCACCTGCCCGGCGCGCCGGAGCCACCTGCTCGCCTCGCCGGAACCACCTGCCAGGCCCAGCAGAAGCACCTGCCGGGCGCGCCGGAGCCACCTGCTCGCCTCGCCGGAACCACCTGCCGGGTGCAGCGGAAGCACCTGCCGAGCGCGCCAGAGCCACCTGCTCGCCTCGCTGGAACCACCTGCCGGGCCCAGCGGAAGCACGTGCCAAGCACGCCGGAGCCACCTGCTCGCCTCGCCGGAACCACCTGCCCGGCGCGCCGGAGCCACCTGCTCGCCTCGCCCGAACCACCTGCCGGGCGCAGCGGAAGCACCTGCCGGGCGCGCCGGAGCCATCTGCTCGGCTCGCCGGAACCACCTGCCGGGCCCTAACCCTAACCCTAACCCTAACCCTATCCCCAAACCCTAACCCTAACCCTAACCCCTAACCCTAAGCCTAACCCTAAACCCTAACCCAACCGTAACCCTAACTCTAACCCTACCCCTAACCCTAACCCCTAACCCCAAACCCTAAACCCTAACCCTAACCGTAACCCTAACCCTATCCCTAACCCTAACCTGACGGACAGGCTGGAACCAGCTGCTCAACTCGCCGGAACCACCTGCCAGACATGCCAGAACCACCTGCCGAGCACGCCGGAGCCACCTGCTGGACTCACCAGAACCACCTGCCTGACAGGCCAAAATCAACAGCTGGCTATGAGAGAACCACCTGGCAGACAATCCGCAATAACCTGCCAGGCATGCAGGAACCACCTCTCAGACGTAAGAGAACCACGTGCCGGACACGCTGGAACCACGTCCTGGACAGACTGGAACCACCTGCCGGACATGCCTGGACCACCTGCCGAGCACGCCGGAACCACCTGCTCGACTCGCAGGACCCATGTGCCAGACACGCCAAAATGAACTGCCGGCTACACCAGAACCACTTACCGGACACTCCGGAATAACCTGCCCGGCATGCCAGAACCACCTCTCAGAAGTGCCAGAAGCACGTGCTGGACATGCCGGAACAACCTATCGGACAGAACGGAACAACCTGCCGGACACACCAAAATCACCTGCGGGCTACGCCAGAACCACTTGGAGGACTCTCTGGGAAAACCTGCCGGGCATGCTGGAACCACCTCTCAGACGTGCCTGAACCACGTGGCGGACACTCCGGAAACGCATGTCGGGCCGGCCGGAACCACCTCTCAGACGTGCCAGAACCTCATGCCGGACACCCCAGAACCACCTGCTGGACAGACCGGAAACACCTGCCGGACACGCCGGAACCACATGTTCGACTCGCTGGAACCACATTCTGGACATGGCAAAATCACCTGCCGCCAATGCCAGAACCGCTTGGCGAACACTCCGGAATCACCTGTCAGGCATGCCGGAACCACCTCTCAGACCTGCCAGAACCACATGCCAATGACACCGGAAGCACCTGCCGAGCATGCCGGAAGCACCTGCTCGACTCGCCAGAACCACCTGTCGGACACGCCAAAATCACCTGCCGGCTACGCCACAGCCAGTTGGTGAACACTCCGGAAACACATGCCGGGCTGGCTGGAACCACCTGCCAGTCACGCCAACATCACCTGCCAGCTACGCCAGAACCACTTGGCGGAGACTCCAGAAACACCTGTTGGGCCAGCCGGAACCACCTCTCAGACGTGCCAGAACCATGTGCCTGAGATGCTGGAACCACACCCCAAACAGACCGAAACCACCTGCCAGACCCAACTGAACCACCTGCCAAGCACGCAGGAACAACCTGCTCGCCTCGCCGGAACCACCTGCCCGGCGCGCCGGAGCCACCTGCTCGCCTCGCCGGAACCACCTGCCAGGCCCAGCAGAAGCACCTGCCGGGCGCGCCGGAGCCACCTGCTCGCCTCGCCGGAACCACCTGCCGGGTGCAGCGGAAGCACCTGCCGAGCGCGCCAGAGCCACCTGCTTGCCTCGCCAGAACCACCTGCCGGGCCCAGCGGAAGCACGTGCCAAGCACGCCGGAGCCACCTGCTCGCCTCGCCGGAACCACCTGCCCGGCGCGCCGGAGCCACCTGCTCGCCTCGCCGGAACCACCTGCCGGGCGCAGCGGAAGCACCTGCCGAGCGCGCCGGAGCGACCTGCTCGCCTCGCCGTAACCACCTGCCGGGTGCAGCGGAAGCACCTGCCGAGGGCGCCGGAGCCACCTGCTCGCCTCGCCGGAACCACCTGCCGGGCCCAGCGGAAGCACGTGCCAAGCACGCCGGAGCCACCTGCTCGCCTCGCCGGAACCACCTGCCGGGCCCAGCGGAAGCACGTGCCAAGCACTCCGGAGCCACCTGCTCGCCTCGCCGGAACCACGTGCCGGGCCCTAACCCTAACCCTAACCCTATCCCCAAACCCTAACCCTAACCCTAACCCCTAACCCTAAGCCTAACCCTAAACCCTAACCCAACCGTAACCCTAACCCTAACCCTACCCCTAACCCTAACCCCTAACCCCAAACCCTAAACCCTAACCCTAACCGTAACCCTAACCCTATCCCTAACCCTAACCTGACGGACAGGCTGGAACCAGCTGCTCAACTCGCCGGAACCACCTGCCAGACATGCCAGAACCACCTGCCGAGCACGCCGGAGCCACCTGCTGGACTCACCAGAACCACCTGCCTGACAGGCCAAAATCAACAGCTGGCTATGAGAGAACCACCTGGCAGACAATCCGCAATAACCTGCCAGGCATGCAGGAACCACCTCTCAGACATAAGAGAACCACGTGCCGGACACGCTGGAACCACGTCCTGGACAGACTGGAACCACCTGCCGGACATGCCTGGACCACCTGCCGAGCACGCCGGAACCACCTGCTCGACTCGCAGGACCCATGTGCCAGACACGCCAAAATGAACTGCCGGCTACACCAGAACCACTTACCGGACACTCCGGAATAACCTGCCCGGCATGCCAGAACCACCTCTCAGAAGTGCCAGAAGCACGTGCTGGACATGCCGGAACAACCTATCGGACAGAACGGAACAACCTGCCGGACACACCAAAATCACCTGCGGGCTACGCCAGAACCACTTGGAGGACTCTCCGGGAAAACCTGCCGGGCATGCTGGAACCACCTCTCAGACGTGCCTGAACCACGTGGCGGACACTCCGGAAACGCATGTCGGGCCGGCCGGAACCACCTCTCAGACGTGCCAGAACCTCATGCCGGACACCCCGGAACCACCTGCTGGACAGACCGGAAACACCTGCCGGACACGCCGGAACCACATGTTCGACTCACTGGAACCACATTCTAGACATGGCAAAATCACCTGCCGCCTATGCCAGAACCGCTTGGCGAACACTCCGGAATCACCTGTCAGGCATGCCGGAACCACCTCTCAGACCTGCCAGAACCACATGCCAATGACACCGGAAGCACCTGCCGAGCATGCCGGAAGCACCTGCTCGACTCGCCAGAACCACCTGTCGGACACGCCAAAATCACCTGCCGGCTACGCCACAGCCAGTTGGTGAACACTCCGGAAACACCTGCCGGGCTGGCTGGAACCACCTGCCAGCTACGCCAGAACCACTTGGCGGAGACTCCAGAAACACCTGTTGGGCCAGCCGGAACCACCTCTCAGACGTGCCAGAACCATGTGCCTGAGATGCTGGAACCACACCCCGAACAGACCGAAACCACCTGCCAGACCCAACTGAACCACCTGCCGAGCACGCAGGAACAACCTGCTCGCCTCGCCGGAACCACCTGCCGGGCGCAGGGGAAGCACCTGCCGAGCGCGCCGGAGCCACCTGCTCGCCTCGCCGGAACCACCTGCCGGGTGCAGTGGAAGCACCTGCCTAGCGCGCCGGAGCCACCTGCTCGCCTCGCCGGAACCACCTGCCGGGCCCAGCGGAAGCATGTGCCAAGCACGCCGGAGCCACCTGCTCGCCTCGCCGGAACCACCTGCCGGGCCCAGCGGAAGCACCTGCCGAGCGCGCCGGAGCCACCTGCTCGCCTCGCCGGAACCACGTGCCGGGCCCTAACCCTAACCCTAACCCTAACCCTATCCCCAAACCCTAACCCTAACCCTAACCCCTAACCCTAAGCCTAACCCAAACCCTAACCCAACCGTAACCCTAACCCTAACCCTACCCCTAACCCTAACCCCTAACCCCAAACCCTAAACCCTAACCCTAACCGTAACCCTAACCCTATCCCTAACCCTAACCTGACGGACAGGCTGGAACCAGCTGCTCAACTCGCCGGAACCACCTGCCAGACATGCCAGAACCACCTGCCGAGCACGCCGGAGCCACCTGCTGGACTCACCAGAACCACCTGCCTGACAGGCCAAAATCAACAGCTGGCTATGAGAGAACCACCTGGCAGACAATCCGCAATAACCTGCCAGGCATGCAGGAACCACCTCTCAGACGTAAGAGAACCACGTGCCGGACACGCTGGAACCACGTCCTGGACAGACTGGAACCACCTGCCGGACATGCCTGGACCACCTGCCGAGCACGCCGGAACCACCTGCTCGACTCGCAGGACCCATGTGCCAGACACGCCAAAATGAACTGCCGGCTACACCAGAACCACTTACCGGACACTCCGGAATAACCTGCCCGGCATGCCAGAACCACCTCTCAGAAGTGCCAGAAGCACGTGCTGGACATGCCGGAACAACCTATCGGACAGAACGGAACAACCTGCCGGACACACCAAAATCACCTGCGGGCTACGCCAGAACCACTTGGAGGACTCTCCGGGAAAACCTGCCGGGCATGCTGGAACCACCTCTCAGACGTGCCTGAACCACGTGGCGGACACTCCGGAAACGCATGTCGGGCCGGCCGGAACCACCTCTCAGACGTGCCAGAACCTCATGCCGGACACCCCAGAACCACCTGCTGGACAGACCGGAAACACCTGCCGGACACGCCGGAACCACATGTTCGACTCGCTGGAACCACATTCTGGACATGGCAAAATCACCTGCCGCCTATGCCAGAACCGCTTGGCGAACACTCCGGAATCACCTGTCAGGCATGCCGGAACCACCTCTCAGACCTGCCAGAACCACATGCCAATGACACCGGAAGCACCTGCCGAGCATGCCGGAAGCACCTGCTCGACTCGCCAGAACCACCTGTCGGACACGCCAAAATCACCTGCCGGCTACGCCACAGCCAGTTGGTGAACACTCCGGAAACACCTGCCGGGCTGGCTGGAACCACCTGCCAGTCACGCCAACATCACCTGCCAGCTACGCCAGAACCACTTGGCGGAGACTCCAGAAACACCTGTTGGGCCAGCCGGAACCACCTCTCAGACGTGCCAGAACCATGTGCCTGAGATGCTGGAACCACACCCCGAACAGACCGAAACCACCTGCCAGACCCAACTGAACGACCTGCCGAGCACGCAGGAACAACCTGCTCGCCTCGCCGGAACCACCTGCCGGGCGCAGCGGAAGCACCTGCGGAGCGCGCCGGAGCCACCTGCTCGCCTCGCCGGAACCACCTGCCGGGCCCAGCGGAAGCACCTGCCGGGCGCGCCGGAGCCACATGCTCGGCTCGCCGGAACCACCTGCCGGGCCCTAACCCTAACCCTAACCCTAACCCTATCCCCAAACCCTAACCCTAACCCTAACCCCTAACCCTAAGCCTAACCCTAAACCCTAACCCAACCGTAACCCTAACCCTAAACCTACCCCTAACCCTAACCCCTAACCCCAAACCCTAAACCCTAACCCTAACCGTAACCCTAACCCTATCCCTAACCCTAACCTGACGGACAGGCTGGAACCAGCTGCTCAACTCGCCGGAACCACCTGCCAGACATGCCAGAACCACCTGCCGAGCACGCCGGAGCCACCTGCTGGACTCACCAGAACCACCTGCCTGACAGGCCAAAATCAACAGCTGGCTATGAGAGAACCACCTGGCAGACAATCCGCAATAACCTGCCAGGCATGCAGGAACCACCTCTCAGACGTAAGAGAACCACGTGCCGGACACGCTGGAACCACGTCCTGGACAGACTGGAACCACCTGCCGGACATGCCTGGACCACCTGCCGAGCACGCCGGAACCACCTGCTCGACTCGCAGGACCCATGTGCCAGACACGCCAAAATGAACTGCCGGCTACACCAGAACCACTTACCGGACACTCCGGAATAACCTGCCCGGCATGCCAGAACCACCTCTCAGAAGTGCCAGAAGCACGTGCTGGACATGCCGGAACAACCTATCGGACAGAACGGAACAACCTGCCGGACACACCAAAATCACCTGCGGGCTACGCCAGAACCACTTGGAGGACTCTCCGGGAAAACCTGCCGGGCATGCTGGAACCACCTCTCAGACGTGCCTGAACCACGTGGCGGACACTCCGGAAACGCATGTCGGGCCGGCCGGAACCACCTCTCAGACGTGCCAGAACCTCATGCCGGACACCCCGGAACCACCTCCTGGACAGACCGGAAACACCTGCCGGACACGCCGGAACCACATGTTCGACTCGCTGGAACCACATTCTGGACATGGCAAAATCACCTGCCGCCTATGCCAGAACCGCTTTGCGAACACTCCGGAATCACCTGTCAGGCATGCCGGAACCACCTCTCAGACCTGCCAGAACCACATGCCAATGACACCGGAAGCACCTGCCGAGCATGCCGGAAGCACCTGCTCGACTCGCCAGAACCACCTGTCGGACACGCCAAAATCACCTGTCGGCTACGCCACAGCCAGTTGGTGAACACTCCGGAAACACCTGCCGGGCTGGCTGGAACCACCTGCCAGTCACGCCAACATCACCTGCCAGCTACGCCAGAACCACTTGGCGGAGACTCCAGAAACACCTGTTGGGCCAGCCGGAACCACCTCTCAGACGTGCCAGAACCATGTGCCTGAGATGCTGGAACCGCACCCCGAACAGACCGAAACCACCTGCCAGACCAAACTGAACCACCTGCCGAGCACGCAGGAACAACCTGCTCGCCTCGCCGGAACCACCTGCCGGGCGCAGCGGAAGCACCTGCCGAGCGCGCCGGAGCCACCTGCTCGCCTCGCCGGAACCACGTGCCGGGCCCTAACCCTAACCCTAACCCTTACCCTATCCCCAAACCGTAACACTAACCCTAACTCCTAACCCTAAGCCTAACCCTAAACCCTAACCCAACCGTAACCCTAACCCTAACCCTACCCCTAACCCTAACCCCTAACCCCAAACCCTAAACCCTAACCCTAACCGTAACCCTAACCCTATCCCTAACCCTAACCTGACGGACAGGC
This sequence comes from Equus asinus, assembly GCF_041296235.1. Taxonomy (NCBI): domain Eukaryota; kingdom Metazoa; phylum Chordata; class Mammalia; order Perissodactyla; family Equidae; genus Equus; species Equus asinus. Next base: position 77,190 of record NW_027225147.1, read on the forward strand.
TGGAACCAGCTGCTCAACTCGCCGGAACCACCTGCCAGACATGCCAGAACCACCTGCCGAGCACGCCGGAGCCACCTGCTGGACTCACCAGAACCACCTGCCTGACAGGCCAAAATCAACAGCTGGCTATGAGAGAACCACCTGGCAGACAATCCGCAATAACCTGCCAGGCATGCAGGAACCACCTCTCAGACGTAAGAGAACCACGTGCCGGACACGCTGGAACCACGTCCTGGACAGACTGGAACCACCTGCCGGACATGCCTGGACCACCTGCCGAGCACGCCGGATCCACCTGCTCGACTCGCAGGACCCATGTGCCAGACACGCCAAAATGAACTGCCGGCTACACCAGAACCACTTACCGGACACTCCGGAATAACCTGCCCGGCATGCCAGAACCACCTCTCAGAAGTGCCAGAAGCACGTGCTGGACATGCCGGAACAACCTATCGGACAGAACGGAACAACCTGCCGGACACACCAAAATCACCTGCGGGCTACGCCAGAACCACTTGGAGGACTCTCCGGGAAAACCTGCCGGGCATGCTGGAACCACCTCTCAGACGTGCCTGAACCACGTGGCGGACACTCCGGAAACGCATGTCGGGCCGGCCGGAACCACCTCTCAGACGTGCCAGAACCTCATGCCGGACACCCCGGAACCACCTCCTGGACAGACCGGAAACACCTGCCGGACACGCCGGAACCACATGTTCGACTCGCTGGAACCACATTCTGGACATGGCAAAATCACCTGCCGCCTATGCCAGAACCGCTTTGCGAACACTCCGGAATCACCTGTCAGGCATGCCGGAACCACCTCTCAGACCTGCCAGAACCACATGCCAATGACACCGGAAGCACCTGCCGAGCATGCCGGAAGCACCTGCTCGACTCGCCAGAACCACCTGTCGGACACGCCAAAATCACCTGCCGGCTACGCCACAGCCAGTTGGTGAACACTCCGGAAACACCTGCTGGGCTGGCTGGAACCACCTGCCAGTCACGCCAACATCACCTGCCAGCTACGCCAGAACCACTTGGCGGAGACTCCAGAAACACCTGTTGGGCCAGCCGGAACCACCTCTCAGACGTGCCAGAACCATGTGCCTGAGATGCTGGAACCGCACCCCGAACAGACCGAAGCCACCTGCCAGACCCAACTGAACCACCTGCCGAGCACGCAGGAACAACCTGCTCGCCTCGCCGGAACCACCTGCCGGGCGCAGCGGAAGCACCTGCCGAGCGCGCCGGAGCCACCTGCTCGCCTCGCCGGAAACACCAGCCGGGCCCAGCGGAAGCACCTGCCGAGCGCGCCGGAGCCACCTGCTCGCCTCGCCGGAACCACCTGCCCGGCGCGCCGGAGCCACCTGCTCGCCTCGCCGGAACCACCTGCCAGGCCCAGCAGAAGCACCTGCCGTGCGCGCCGGAGCCACCTGCTCGCCTCGCCGGAACCACCTGCCGGGTGCAGCGGAAGCACCTGCCGAGCGCGCCAGAGCCACCTGCTCGCCTCGCCGGAACCACCTGCCGGGCCCAGCGGAAGCACGTGCCAAGCACGCCGGAGCCACCTGCTCGCCTCGCCGGAACCACCTGCCCGGCGCGCCGGAGCCACCTGCTCGCCTCGCCGGAACCACCTGCCGGGCGCAGCGGAAGCACCTGCCGGGCGCGCCGGAGCCACCTGCTCGGCTCGCCGGAACCACGTGCCAGGCCCTAACCCTAACCCTAACCCTAACCCTATCCCCAAACCCTAACCCTGACCCTAACCCCTAACCCTAAGCCTAACCCTAAACCCTAACCCAACCGTAACCCTAACCCTAAACCTACCCCTAACCTTAACCCCTAACCCCATACCCTAAACCCTAACCCTAACCGTAACCCTAACCCTATTCCTAACCCTAACCTGACGGACAGGCTGGAACCAGCTGCTCAACTCGCCGGAACCACCTGCCAGACATGCCAGAACCACCTGCCGAGCACGCCGGAGCCACCTGCTGGACTCACCAGAACCACCTGCCTGACAGGCCAAAATCAACAGCTGGCTATGAGAGAACCACCTGACAGACAATCCGCAATAACCTGCCAGGCATGCAGGAACCACCTCTCAGACGTAAGAGAACCACGTGCCGGGCACGCTGGAACCACGTCCTGGACAGACTGGAACCACCTGCCGGACATGCCTGGACCACCTGCCGAGCACGCCGGATCCACCTGCTCGACTCGCAGGACCCATGTGCCAGACACGCCAAAATGAACTGCCGGCTACACCAGAACCACTTACCGGACACTCCGGAATAACATGCCCGGCATGCCAGAACCACCTCACAGAAGTGCCAGAAGCACGTGCTGGACATGCCGGAACAACCTATCGGACAGAACGGAACAACCTGCCGGACACACCAAAATCACCTGCGGGCTACGCCAGAACCACTTGGAGGACTCTCCGGGAAAACCTGCCGGGCATGCTGGAACCACCTCTCAGACGCGCCTGAACCACGTGGCGGACACTCCGGAAACGCATGTCGGGCCGGCTGGAACCACCTCTCAGACATGCCAGAACCTCATGCCGGACACCCCAGAACCACCTGCTGGACAGACCGGAAACACCTGCCGGACACGCCGGAACCACATGTTCGACTCGCTGGAACCACATTCTGGACATGGCAAAATCACCTGCTGCCTATGCCAGAACCGCTTGGCGAACACTCCGGAATCACCTGTCAGGCATGCCGGAACCACCTCTCAGACCTGCCAGAACCACATGCCAATGACACCGGAAGCACCTGCCGAGCATGCCGGAAGCACCTGCTCGACTCGCCAGAACCACCTGTCGGACACGCCAAAATCACCTGCCGGCTACGCCACAGCCAGTTGGTGAACACTCCGGAAACACCTGCTGGGCTGGCTGGAACCACCTGCCAGTCACGCCAACATCACCTGCCAGCTACGCCAGAACCACTTGGCGGAGGCTCCAGAAACACCTGTTGGGCCAGCCGGAACCACCTCTCAGACGTGCCAGAACCATGTGCCTGAGATGCTGGAACCACACCCCGAACAGACCGAAACCACCTGCCAGACCCAACTGAACCACCTGCCAAGCACGCAGGAACAACCTGCTCGCCTCGCCGGAACCACCTGCCGGGCGCAGCGGAAGCACCTGCCGAGCGCGCCGGAGCCACCTGCTCGCCTCGCCAGAACCACCTGCCCGGCGCGCCGGAGCCACCTGCTCGCCTCGCCGGAACCACCTGCCAGGCCCAGCGGATGCACCTGCCGGGTGCGCCGGAGCCACCTGCTCGCCTCGCCGGAACCACCTGCCGGGTGCAGCGGAAGCACCTGCCGAGCGCGCCGGAGCCACCTGCTCGCCTCGCCGGAACCACCTGCCGGGCCCAGCGGAAGCACGTGCCAAGCACGCCGGAGCCACCTGCTCGCCTCGCCGGAACCACCTGCCGGGCCCAGCGGAAGCACGTGCCAAGCACGCCGGAGCCACCTGCTCGCCTCGCCGGAACCACCTGCCGGGCCCAGCGGAAGCACCTGCCGAGCGCGCCGGAGCCACCTGCTCGCCTCACCAGAACCACGTGCCGGGCCCTAACCCTAACCCTAAACCTAACCCTATCCACAAACCCTAACCCTAACCCTAACCCCTAACCCTAAGCCTAACCCTAAACCCTAACCCAACCGTAACCCTAACCCTAACCCTACCCCTAACCCTAACCCCTAACCCCAAACCCTAAACCCTAACCCTAACCGTAACCCTAACCCTATCCCTAACCCTAACCTGACGGACAGGCTGGAACCAGCTGCTCAACTCGCCGGAACCACCTGCCAGACATGCCAGAACCACCTGCCGAGCACGCCGGAGCCACCTGCTGGACTCACCAGAACCACCTGCCTGACAGGCCAAAATCAACAGCTGGCTATGAGAGAACCACCTGGCAGACAATCCGCAATAACCTGCCAGGCATGCAGGAACCACCTCTCAGACGTAAGAGAACCACGTGCCAGACACGCTGGAACCACATCCTGGACAGACTGGAACCACCTGCCGGACATGCATGGACCACCTGCCGAGCACGCCGGAACCACCTGCTCGACTCGCAGGACCCATGTGCCAGACACGCCAAAATGAACTGCCGGCTACACCAGAACCACTTACCGGACACTCCGGAATAACCTGCCCGGCATGCCAGAACCACCTCTCAGAAGTGCCAGAAGCACGTGCTGGACATGCCGGAACAACCTATCGGACAGAACGGAACAACCTGCCGGACACACCAAAATCACCTGCGGGCTACGCCAGAACCACTTGGAGGACTCTCCGGGAAAACCTGCCGGGCATGCTGGAACCACCTCTCAGACGCGCCTGAACCACGTTGCGGACACTCCGGAAACGCATGTCGGGCCGGCCGGAACCACCTCTCAGACGTGCCAGAACCTCATGCCGGACACCCCAGAACCACCTGCTGGACAGACCGGAAACACCTGCCGGACACGCCGGAACCACATGTTCGACTCGCTGGAACCACATTCTGGACATGGCAAAATCACCTGCCGCCTATGCCAGAACCGCTTGGCGAACACTCCGGAATCACCTGTCAGGCATGCCGGAACCACCTCTCAGACCTGCCAGAACCACATGCCAATGACACCGGAAGCACCTGCCGAGCATGCCGGAAGCACCTGCTCGACTCGCCAGAACCACCTGTCGGACACGCCAAAATCACCTGCCGGCTACGCCACAGCCAGTTGGTGAACACTCCGGAAACACCTGCCGGGCTGGCTGGAACCACCTAGCAGCTACGCCAGAACCACTTGGCGGAGACTCCAGAAACACCTGTTGGGCCAGCCGGAACCACCTCTCAGACGTGCCAGAACCATGTGCCTGAGATGCTGGAACCACACCCCGAACAGACCGAAACCACCTGCCAGACCCAACTGAACCACCTGCCGAGCACGCAGGAACAACCTGCTCGCCTCGCCGGAACCACGTGCCCGGCCCTAACCATAACCCTAACCCTAACCCTATCCCCAAACCCTAACCCTGACCCTAACCCCTAACCCTAAGCCTAACCCTAAACCCTAACCCAACCGTAACCCTAACCCTAACCCTACCCCTAACCCTAACCCCTAACCCCAAACCCTAAACCCTAACCCTAACCGTAACCCTAACCCTATCCCTAACCCTAACCTGACGGACAGGCTGGAACCAGCTGCTCAACTCGCCGGAACCACCTGCCAGACATGCCAGAACCACCTGCCGAGCACGCCGGAGCCACCTGCTGGACTCACCAGAACCACCTGCCTGACAGGCCAAAATCAACAGCTGGCTATGAGAGAACCACCTGGCAGACAATCCGCAATAACCTGCCAGGCATGCAGGAACCACCTCTCAGACGTAAGAGAACCACGTGCCGGGCACGCTGGAACCACGTCCTGGACAGACTGGAACCACCTGCCGGACATGCCTGGACCACCTGCCGAGCACGCCGGAACCACCTGCTCGACTCGCAGGACCCATGTGCCAGACACGCCAAAATGAACTGCCGGCTACACCAGAACCACTTACCGGACACTCCGGAATAACCTGCCCGGCATGCCAGAACCACCTCTCAGAAGTGCCAGAAGCACGTGCTGGACATGCCGGAACAACCTATCGGACAGAACGGAACAACCTGCCGGACACACCAAAATCACCTGCGGGCTACGCCAGAACCACTTGGAGGACTCTCCGGGAAAACCTGCCGGGCATGCTGGAACCACCTCTCAGACGTGCCTGAACCACGTGGCGGACACTCCGGAAACGCATGTCGGGCCGGCCGGAACCACCTCTCAGACGTGCCAGAACCTCATGCCGGACACCCCAGAACCACCTGCTGGACAGACCGGAAACACCTGCCGGACACGCCGGAACCACATTTTCGACTCGCTGGAACCACATTCTGGACATGGCAAAATCACCTGCCGCCTATGCCAGAACCGCTTGGCGAACACTCCGGAATCACCTGTCAGGCATGCCGGAACCACCTCTCAGACCTGCCAGAACCACATGCCAATGACACCGGAAGCACCTGCCGAGCATGCCGGAAGCACCTGCTCGACTCGCCAGAACCACCTGTCGGACACGCCAAAATCACCTGCCGGCTACGCCACAGCCAGTTGGTGAACACTCCGGAAACACCTGCCGGGCTGGCTGGAACCACCTGCCAGCTACGCCAGAACCACTTGGCGGAGACTCCAGAAACACCTGTTGGGCCAGCCGGAACCACCTCTCAGACGTGCCAGAACCATGTGCCTGAGATGCTGGAACCACACCCCGAACAGACCGAAACCACCTGCCAGACCCAACTGAACCACGTGCCGAGCACGCAGGAACAACCTGCTCGCCTCGCCGGAACCACCTGCCGGGCGCAGCGGAAGCACCTGCCGAGCGCGCCGGAGCCACCTGCTCGCCTCGCCGGAACCACCTGCCGGGCCCAGCGGAAGCACCTGCCGAGCGCGCCGGAGCCACCTGCTCGCGTCGCCGGAACCACCTGCCGGGCCCAGCGGAAGCACCTGCCGAGCGCGCCGGAGCCACCTGCTCGCGTCGCCGGAACCACGTGCCGGGCCCTAACCCTAACCCTAACCCTAACCCTATCCCCAAACCCTAACCCTGACCCTAACCCCTAACCCTAAGCCTAACCCTAAACCCTAACCCAACCGTAACCCTAACCCTAACCCTACTCCTAACCTTAACCCCTAACCCCATACCCTAAACCCTAACCCTAACCGTAACCCTAACCCTATTCCTAACCCTAACCTGACGGACAGGCTGGAACCAGCTGCTCAACTCGCCGGAACCACCTGCCAGACATGCCAGAACCACCTGCCGAGCACGCCGGAGCCACCTGCTGGACTCACCAGAACCACCTGCCTGACAGGCCAAAATCAACAGCTGGCTATGAGAGAACCACCTGGCAGACAATCCGCAATAACCTGCCAGGCATGCAGGAACCACCTCTCAGACGTAAGAGAACCACGTGCCGGGCAGGCTGGAACCACGTCCTGGACAGACTGGAACCACCTGCCGGACATGCCTGGACCACCTGCCGAGCACGCCGGAACCACCTGCTCGACTCGCAGGACCCATGTGCCAGACACGCCAAAATGAACTGCCGGCTACACCAGAACCACTTACCGGACACTCCGGAATAACATGCCCGGCATGCCAGAACCACCTCACAGAAGTGCCAGAAGCACGTGCTGGACATGCCGGAACAACCTATCGGACAGAACGGAACAACCTGCCGGACACACCAAAATCACCTGCGGGCTACGCCAGAACCACTTGGAGGACTCTCCGGGAAAACCTGCCGGGCATGCTGGAACCACCTCTCAGACGCGCCTGAACCACGTGGCGGACACTCCGGAAACGCATGTCGGGCCGGCTGGAACCACCTCTCAGACATGCCAGAACCTCATGCCGGACACCCCAGAACCACCTGCTGGACAGACCGGAAACACCTGCCGGACACGCCGGAACCACATGTTCGACTCGCTGGAACCACATTCTGGACATGGCAAAATCACCTGCTGCCTATGCCAGAACCGCTTGGCGAACACTCCGGAATCACCTGTCAGGCATGCCGGAACCACCTCTCAGACCTGCCGGAACCACATGCCAATGACACCGGAAGCACCTGCCGAGCATGCCGGAAGCACCTGCTCGACTCGCCAGAACCACCTGTCGGACACGCCAAAATCACCTGCCGGCTACGCCACAGCCAGTTGGTGAACACTCCGGAAACACCTGCCGGGCTGGCTGGAACCACCTGCCAGTCACGCCAACATCACCTGCCAGCTACGCCAGAACCACTTGGCGGAGACTCCAGAAACACCTGTTGGGCCAGCCGGAACCACCTCTCAGACGTGCCAGAACCATGTGCCTGAGATGCTGGAACCACACCCCGAACAGACCGAAACCACCTGCCAGACCCAACTGAACCACCTGCCGAGCACGCAGGAACAACCTGCTCGCCTCGCCGGAACCACGTGCCCGGCCCTAACCATAACCCTAACCCTAACCCTATCCCCAAACCCTAACCCTGACCCTAACCCCTAACCCTAAGCCTAACCCTAAACCCTAACCCAACCGTAACCCTAACCCTAACCCTACCCCTAACCCTAACCCCTAACCCCAAACCCTAAACCCTAACCCTAACCGTAACCCTAACCCTATCCCTAACCCTAACCTGACGGACAGGCTGGAACCAGCTGCTCAACTCGCCGGAACCACCTGCCAGACATGCCAGAACCACCTGCCGAGCACGCCGGAGCCACCTGCTGGACTCACCAGAACCACCTGCCTGACAGGCCAAAATCAACAGCTGGCTATGAGAGAACCACCTGGCAGACAATCCGCAATAACCTGCCAGGCATGCAGGAACCACCTCTCAGACGTAAGAGAACCACGTGCCGGACACGCTGGAACCACATCCTGGACAGACTGGAACCACCTGCCGGACATGCATGGACCACCTGCCGAGCACGCCGGAACCACCTGCTCGACTCGCAGGACCCATGTGCCAGACACGCCAAAATGAACTGCCGGCTACACCAGAACCACTTACCGGACACTCCGGAATAACCTGCCCGGCATGCCAGAACCACCTCTCAGAAGTGCCAGAAGCACGTGCTGGACATGCCGGAACAACCTATCGGACAGAACGGAACAACCTGTCGGACACACCAAAATCACCTGCGGGCTACGCCAGAACCACTTGGAGGACTCTCCAGGAAAACCTGCCGGTCATGCTGGAACCACCTCTCAGACGCGCCTGAACCACGTTGCGGACACTCCGGAAACGCATGTCGGGCCGGCCGGAACCACCTCTCAGACGTGCCAGAACCTCATGCCGGACACCCCAGAACCACCTGCTGGACAGACCAGAAACACCTGCCGGACACGCCGGAACCACATGTTCGACTCGCTGGAACCACATTCTGGACATGGCAAAATCACCTGCCGCCTATGCCAGAACCGCTTGGCGAACACTCCGGAATCACCTGTCAGGCATGCCGGAACCACCTCTCAGACCTGCCAGAACCACATGCCAATGACACCGGAAGCACCTGCCGAGCATGCCGGAAGCACCTGCTCGACTCGCCAGAACCACCTGTCGGACACGCCAAAATCACCTGCCGGCTACGCCACAGCCAGTTGGTGAACACTCCGGAAACACCTGCCGGGCTGGCTGGAACCACCTAGCAGCTACGCCAGAACCACTTGGCGGAGACTCCAGAAACACCTGTTGGGCCAGCCGGAACCACCTCTCAGACGTGCCAGAACCATGTGCCTGAGATGCTGGAACCACACCCCGAACAGACCGAAACCACCTGCCAGACCCAACTGAACCACCTGCCGAGCACGCAGGAACAACCTGCTCGCCTCGCCGGAACCACGTGCCCGGCCCTAACCATAACCCTAACCCTAACCCTATCCCCAAACCCTAACCCTGACCCTAACCCCTAACCCTAAGCCTAACCCTAAACCCTAACCCAACCGTAACCCTAACCCTAACCCTACCCCTAACCCTAACCCCTAACCCCAAACCCTAAACCCTAACCCTAACCGTAACCCTAACCCTATCCCTAACCCTAACCTGACGGACAGGCTGGAACCAGCTGCTCAACTCGCCGGAACCACCTGCCAGACATGCCAGAACCACCTGCCGAGCACGCCGGAGCCACCTGCTGGACTCACCAGAACCACCTGCCTGACAGGCCAAAATCAACAGCTGGCTATGAGAGAACCACCTGGCAGACAATCCGCAATAACCTGCCAGGCATGCAGGAACCACCTCTCAGACGTAAGAGAACCACGTGCCGGGCACGCTGGAACCACGTCCTGGACAGACTGGAACCACCTGCCGGACATGCCTGGACCACCTGCCGAGCACGCCGGAACCACCTGCTCGACTCGCAGGACCCATGTGCCAGACACGCCAAAATGAACTGCCGGCTACACCAGAACCACTTACCGGACACTCCGGAATAACCTGCCCGGCATGCCAGAACCACCTCTCAGAAGTGCCAGAAGCACGTGCTGGACATGCCGGAACAACCTATCGGACAGAACGGAACAACCTGCCGGACACACCAAAATCACCTGCGGGCTACGCCAGAACCACTTGGAGGACTCTCCGGGAAAACCTGCCGGGCATGCTGGAACCACCTCTCAGACGTGCCTGAACCACGTGGCGGACACTCCGGAAACGCATGTCGGGCCGGCCGGAACCACCTCTCAGACGTGCCAGAACCTCATGCCGGACACCCCAGAACCAGCTGCTGGACAGACCGGAAACACCTGCCGGACACGCCGGAACCACATGTTCGACTCGCTGGAACCACATTCTGGACATGGCAAAATCACCTGCCGCCTATGCCAGAACCGCTTGGCGAACACTCCGGAATCACCTGTCAGGCATGCCGGAACCACCTCTCAGTCATGCCAGAACCACATGCCAATGACACCGGAAGCACCTGCCGAGCATGCCGGAAGCACCTGCTCGACTCGCCAGAACCACCTGTCGGACACGCCAAAATCACCTGCCGGCTACGCCACAGCCAGTTGGTGAACACTCCGGAAACACCTGCCGGGCTGGCTGGAACCACCTGCCAGTCACGCCAACATCACCTGCCAGCTACGCCAGAACCACTTGGCGGAGGCTCCAGAAACACCTGTTGGGCCAGCCGGAACCACCTCTCAGACGTGCCAGAACCATGTGCCTGAGATGCTGGAACCACACCCCGAACAGACCGAAACCACCTGCCAGACCCAACTGAACCACCTGACAAGCACGCAGGAACAACCTGCTCGCCTCGCCGGAACCACCTGCCGGGCGCAGCGGAAGCACCTGCCGAGCGCGCCGGAGCCACCTGCTCGCCTCGCCAGAACCACCTGCCCGGCGCGCCGGAGCCCCCTGCTCGCCTCGCCGGAACCACCTGCCAGGCCCAGCGGATGCACCTGCCGGGTGCGCCGGAGCCACCTGCTCGCCTCGCCGGAACCACCTGCCGGGTGCAGCGGAAGCACCTGCCGAGTGCGCCGGAGCCACCTGCTCGCCTCGCCGGAACCACCTGCCGGGCCCAGCGGAAGCACGTGCCAAGCACGCCGGAGCCACCTGCTCGCCTCGCCGGAACCACCTGCCGGGCCCAGCGGAAGCACCTGCCGAGCGCGCCGGAGCCACCTGCTCGCCTCACCAGAACCACGTGCCGGGCCCTAACCCTAACCCTAAACCTAACCCTATCCACAAACCCTAACCCTAACCCTAACACCTAACCCTAAGCCTAACCCTAAACCCTAACCCAACCGTAACCCTAACCCTAACCCTACCCCTAACCCTAACCCCTAACCCCAAACCCTAAACCCTAACCCTAACCGTAACCCTAACCCTATCCCTAACCCTAACCTGACGGACAGGCTGGAACCAGCTGCTCAACTCGCCGGAACCACCTGCCAGACATGCCAGAACCACCTGCCGAGCACGCCGGAGCCACCTGCTGGACTCACCAGAACCACCTGCCTGACAGGCCAAAATCAACAGCTGGCTATGAGAGAACCACCTGGCAGACAATCCGCAATAACCTGCCAGGCATGCAGGAACCACCTCTCAGACGTAAGAGAACCACGTGCCGGACACGCTGGAACCACATCCTGGACAGACTGGAACCACCTGCCGGACATGCATGGACCACCTGCCGAGCACGCCGGAACCACCTGCTCGACTCGCAGGACCCATGTGCCAGACACGCCAAAATGAACTGCCGGCTACACCAGAACCACTTACCGGACACTCCGGAATAACCTGCCCGGCATGCCAGAACCACCTCTCAGAAGTGCCAGAAGCACGTGCTGGACATGCCGGAACAACCTATCGGACAGAACGGAACAACCTGTCGGACACACCAAAATCACCTGCGGGCTACGCCAGAACCACTTGGAGGACTCTCCGGGAAAACCTGCCGGTCATGCTGGAACCACCTCTCAGACGCGCCTGAACCACGTTGCGGACACTCCGGAAACGCATGTCGGGCCGGCCGGAACCACCTCTCAGACGTGCCAGAACCTCATGCCGGACACCCCAGAACCACCTGCTGGACAGACCGGAAACACCTGCCGGACACGCCGGAACCACATGTTCGACTCGCTGGAACCACATTCTGGACATGGCAAAATCACCTGCCGCCTATGCCAGAACCGCTTGGCGAACACTCCGGAATCACCTGTCAGGCATGCCGGAACCACCTCTCAGACCTGCCAGAACCACATGCCAATGACACCGGAAGCACCTGCCGAGCATGCCGGAAGCACCTGCTCGACTCGCCAGAACCACCTGTCGGACACGCCAAAATCACCTGCCGGCTACGCCACAGCCAGTTGGTGAACACTCCGGAAACACCTGCCGGGCTGGCTGGAACCACCTAGCAGCTACGCCAGAACCACTTGGCGGAGACTCCAGAAACACCTGTTGGGCCAGCCGGAACCACCTCTCAGACGTGCCAGAACCATGTGCCTGAGATGCTGGAACCACACCCCGAACAGACCGAAACCACCTGCCAGACCCAACTGAACCACCTGCCGAGCACGCAGGAACAACCTGCTCGCCTCGCCGGAACCACGTGCCCGGCCCTAACCATAACCCTAACCCTAACCCTATCCCCAAACCCTAACCCTGACCCTAACCCCTAACCCTAAGCCTAACCCTAAACCCTAACCCAACCGTAACCCTAACCCTAACCCTACCCCTAACCCTAACCCCTAACCCCAAACCCTAAACCCTAACCCTAACCGTAACCCTAACCCTATCCCTAACCCTAACCTGACGGACAGGCTGGAACCAGCTGCTCAACTCGCCGGAACCACCTGCCAGACATGCCAGAACCACCTGCCGAGCACGCCGGAGCCACCTGCTGGACTCACCAGAACCACCTGCCTGACAGGCCAAAATCAACAGCTGGCTATGAGAGAACCACCTGGCAGACAATCCGCAATAACCTGCCAGGCATGCAGGAACCACCTCTCAGACGTAAGAGAACCACGTGCCGGGCACGCTGGAACCACGTCCTGGACAGACTGGAACCACCTGCCGGACATGCCTGGACCACCTGCCGAGCACGCCGGAACCACCTGCTCGACTCGCAGGACCCATGTGCCAGACACGCCAAAATGAACTGCCGGCTACACCAGAACCACTTACCGGACACTCCGGAATAACCTGCCCGGCATGCCAGAACCACCTCTCAGAAGTGCCAGAAGCACGTGCTGGACATGCCGGAACAACCTATCGGACAGAACGGAACAACCTGCCGGACACACCAAAATCACCTGCGGGCTACGCCAGAACCACTTGGAGGACTCTCCGGGAAAACCTGCCGGGCATGCTGGAACCACCTCTCAGACGTGCCTGAACCACGTGGCGGACACTCCGGAAACGCATGTCGGGCCGGCCGGAACCACCTCTCAGACGTGCCAGAACCTCATGCCGGACACCCCAGAACCAGCTGCTGGACAGACCGGAAACACCTGCCGGACACGCCGGAACCACATGTTCGACTCGCTGGAACCACATTCTGGACATGGCAAAATCACCTGCCGCCTATGCCAGAACCGCTTGGCGAACACTCCGGAATCACCTGTCAGGCATGCCGGAACCACCTCTCAGACCTGCCAGAACCACATGCCAATGACACCGGAAGCACCTGCCGAGCATGCCGGAAGCACCTGCTCGACTCGCCAGAACCACCTGTCGGACACGCCAAAATCACCTGCCGGCTACGCCACAGCCAGTTGGTGAACACTCCGGAAACACCTGCCGGGCTGGCTGGAACCACCTAGCAGCTACGCCAGAACCACTTGGCGGAGACTCCAGAAACACCTGTTGGGCCAGCCGGAACCACCTCTCAGACGTGCCAGAACCATGTGCCTGAGATGCTGGAACCACACCCCGAACAGACCGAAACCACCTGCCAGACCCAACTGAACCACCTGCCGAGCACGCAGGAACAACCTGCTCGCCTCGCCGGAACCACGTGCCCGGCCCTAACCATAACCCTAACCCTAACCCTATCCCCAAACCCTAACCCTGACCCTAACCCCTAACCCTAAGCCTAACCCTAAACCCTAACCCAACCGTAACCCTAACCCTAACCCTACCCCTAACCCTAACCCCTAACCCCAAACCCTAAACCCTAACCCTAACCGTAACCCTAACCCTATCCCTAACCCTAACCTGACGGACAGGCTGGAACCAGCTGCTCAACTCGCCGGAACCACCTGCCAGACATGCCAGAACCACCTGCCGAGCACGCCGGAGCCACCTGCTGGACTCACCAGAACCACCTGCCTGACAGGCCAAAATCAACAGCTGGCTATGAGAGAACCACCTGGCAGACAATCCGCAATAACCTGCCAGGCATGCAGGAACCACCTCTCAGACGTAAGAGAACCACGTGCCGGGCACGCTGGAACCACGTCCTGGACAGACTGGAACCACCTGCCGGACATGCCTGGACCACCTGCCGAGCACGCCGGAACCACCTGCTCGACTCGCAGGACCCATGTGCCAGACACGCCAAAATGAACTGCCGGCTACACCAGAACCACTTACCGGACACTCCGGAATAACCTGCCCGGCATGCCAGAACCACCTCTCAGAAGTGCCAGAAGCACGTGCTGGACATGCCGGAACAACCTATCGGACAGAACGGAACAACCTGCCGGACACACCAAAATCACCTGCGGGCTACGCCAGAACCACTTGGAGGACTCTCCGGGAAAACCTGCCGGGCATGCTGGAACCACCTCTCAGACGTGCCTGAACCACGTGGCGGACACTCCGGAAACGCATGTCGGGCCGGCCGGAACCACCTCTCAGACGTGCCAGAACCTCATGCCGGACACCCCAGAACCAGCTGCTGGACAGACCGGAAACACCTGCCGGACACGCCGGAACCACATGTTCGACTCGCTGGAACCACATTCTGGACATGGCAAAATCACCTGCCGCCTATGCCAGAACCGCTTGGCGAACACTCCGGAATCACCTGTCAGGCATGCCGGAACCACCTCTCAGACCTGCCAGAACCACATGCCAATGACACCGGAAGCACCTGCCGAGCATGCCGGAAGCACCTGCTCGACTCGCCAGAACCACCTGTCGGACACGCCAAAATCACCTGCCGGCTACGCCACAGCCAGTTGGTGAACACTCCGGAAACACCTGCCGGGCTGGCTGGAACCACCTGCCAGTCACGCCAACATCACCTGCCAGCTACGCCAGAACCACTTGGCGGAGACTCCAGAAACACCTGTTGGGCCAGCCGGAACCACCTCTCAGACGTGCCAGAACCATGTGCCTGAGATGCTGGAACCACACCCCGAACAGACCGAAACCACCTGCCAGACCCAACTGAACCACGTGCCGAGCACGCAGGAACAACCTGCTCGCCTCGCCGGAACCACCTGCCGCGCGCAGCGGAAGCACCTGCCGGGCGCGCCGGAGCCACCTGCTCGGCTCGCCGGAACCACGTGCCGGGCCCTAACCCTAACCCTAACCCTAACCCTATCCCCAAACCCTAACCCTCACCCTAACCCCTAACCCTAAGCCTAACCCTAAACCCTAACCCAACCGTAACCCTAACCCTAACCCTACCCCTAACCCTAACCCCTAACCCCAAACCCTAAACCCCAACCCTAACCGTAACCCTAACCCTATCCCTAACCCTAACCTGACGGACAGGCTGGAACCAGCTGCTCAACTCGCCGGAACCACCTGCCAGACATGCCAGAACCACCTGCCGAGCACGCCGGAGCCACCTGCTGGACTCACCAGAACCACCTGCCTGACAGGCCAAAATCAACAGCTGGCTATGAGAGAACCACCTGGCAGACAATCCGCAATAACCTGCCAGGCATGCAGGAACCACCTCTCAGACGTAAGAGAACCACGTGCCGGACACGCTGGAACCACGTCCTGGACAGACTGGAACCACCTGCCGGACATGCCTGGACCACCTGCCGAGCACGCCGGAACCACCTGCTCGACTCGCAGGACCCATGTGCCAGACACGCCAAAATGAACTGCCGGCTACACCAGAACCACTTACCGGACACTCCGGAATAACCTGCCCGGCATGCCAGAACCACCTCTCAGAAGTGCCAGAAGCACGTGCTGGACATGCCGGAACAACCTATCGGACAGAACGGAACAACCTGCCGGACACACCAAAATCACCTGCGGGCTACGCCAGAACCACTTGGAGGACTCTCCGGGAAAACCTGCCGGGCATGCTGGAACCACCTCTCAGACGTGCCTGAACCACGTGGCGGACACTCCGGAAACGCATGTCGGGCCGGCCGGAACCACCTCTCGGACGTGCCAGAACCTCATGCCGGACACCCCAGAACCACCTGCTGGACAGACCGGAAACACCTGCCGGACACGCCGGAACCACATGTTCGACTCGCTGGAACCACATTCTGGACATGGCAAAATCACCTGCCGCCTATGCCAGAACCGCTTGGCGAACACTCCGGAATCACCTGTCAGGCATGCCGGAACCACCTCTCAGACCTGCCGGAACCACATGCCAATGACACCGGAAGCACCTGCCGAGCATGCCGGAAGCACCTGCTCGACTCGCCAGAACCACCTGTCGGACACGCCAAAATCACCTGCCGGCTACGCCACAGCCAGTTGGTGAACACTCCGGAAACACCTGCCGGGCTGGCTGGAGCCACCTGCCAGTCACGCCAACATCACCTGCCAGCTACGCCAGAACCACTTGGCGGAGACTCCAGAAACACCTGTTGGGCCAGCCGGAACCACCTCTCAGACGTGCCAGAACCATGTGCCTGAGATGCTGGAACCACACCCCGAACAGACCGAAACCACCTGCCAGACCCAACTAAACCACCTGCCGAGCACGCAGGAACAACCTGCTCGCCTCGCCGGAACCACCTGCCGGGCGCAGCGGAAGCACCTGCCGAGCGCGCCGGAGCCACCTGCTCGCCTCGCCGGAAACACCAGCCGGGCCCAGCGGAAGCACGTGCCGAGCGCGCCGGAGCCACCTGCTCGCCTCGCCGGAACCACCTGCCCGGCGCGCCGGAGCCACCTGCTCGCCTCGCCGGAACCACCTGCCGGGCCCAGCGGAAGCACCTGCCGGGCACGCCGGAGCCACCTGCTCGGCTCGCCGGAACCACCTGCCGGGCCCTAACCCTAACCCTAACCCTAACCCTATCCCCAAACCCTAACCCTAACCCTAACCCCTAACCCTAAGCCTAACCCTAAACCCTAACCCAACCGTAACCCTAACCCTAACCCTACCCCTAACCCTAACCCCTAACCCCAAACCCTAAACCCTAACCCTAACCGTACCCCTAACCCTATCCCTAACCCTAACCTGACGGACAGGCTGGAACCAGCTGCTCAACTCGCCGGAACCACCTGCCAGACATGCCAGAACCACCTGCCGAGCACGCCGGAGCCACCTGCTGGACTCACCAGAACCACCTGCCTGACAGGCCAAAATCAACAGCTGGCTATGAGAGAACCACCTGGCAGACAATCCGCAATAACCTGCCAGGCATGCAGGAACCACCTCTCAGACGTAAGAGAACCACGTGCCGGGCACGCTGGAACCACGTCCTGGACAGACTGGAACCACCTGCCGGACATGCCTGGACCACCTGCCGAGCACGCCGGAACCACCTGCTCGACTCGCAGGACCCATGTGCCAGACACGCCAAAATGAACTGCCGGCTACACCAGAACCACTTACCGGACACTCCGGAATAACCTGCCCGGCATGCCAGAACCACCTCTCAGAAGTGCCAGAAGCACGTGCTGGACATGCCGGAACAACCTATCGGACAGAACGGAACAACCTGCCGGACACACCAAAATCACCTGCGGGCTACGCCAGAACCACTTGGAGGACTCTCCGGGAAAACCTGCCGGGCATGCTGGAACCACCTCTCAGACGTGCCTGAACCACGTGGCGGACACTCCGGAAACGCATGTCGGGCCGGCCGGAACCACCTCTCAGACGTGCCAGAACCTCATGCCGGACACCCCAGAACCAGCTGCTGGACAGACCGGAAACACCTGCCGGACACGCCGGAACCACATGTTCGACTCGCTGGAACCACATTCTGGACATGGCAAAATCACCTGCCGCCTATGCCAGAACCGCTTGGCGAACACTCCGGAATCACCTGTCAGGCATGCCGGAACCACCTCTCAGACCTGCCAGAACCACATGCCAATGACACCGGAAGCACCTGCCGAGCATGCCGGAAGCACCTGCTCGACTCGCCAGAACCACCTGTCGGACACGCCAAAATCACCTGCCGGCTACGCCACAGCCAGTTGGTGAACACTCCGGAAACACCTGCCGGGCTGGCTGGAACCACCTGCCAGTCACGCCAACATCACCTGCCAGCTACGCCAGAACCACTTGGCGGAGACTCCAGAAACACCTGTTGGGCCAGCCGGAACCACCTCTCAGACGTGCCAGAACCATGTGCCTGAGATGCTGGAACCACACCCCGAACAGACCGAAACCACCTGCCAGACCCAACTGAACCACGTGCCGAGCACGCAGGAACAACCTGCTCGCCTCGCCGGAACCACCTGCCGCGCGCAGCGGAAGCACCTGCCGAGCGCGCCGGAGCCACCTGCTCGCCTCGCCGGAACCACCTGCCCGGCGCGCCGGAGCCACCTGCTCGCCTCGCCGGAACCACCTGCCGGGCCCAGCGGAAGCACTTGCCGAGCGCGCCGGAGCCACCTGCTCGCCTCGCCGGAACCACCTGCCGGGCGCAGCGGAAGCACCTGCCGGGCGCGCCGGAGCCACCTGCTCGGCTCGCCGGAACCACGTGCCGGGCCCTAACCCTAACCCTAACCCTAACCCTATCCCCAAACCCTAACCCTCACCCTAACCCCTAACCCTAAGCCTAACCCTAAACCCTAACCCAACCGTAACCCTAACCCTAACCCTACCCCTAACCCTAACCCCTAACCCCAAACCCTAAACCCCAACCCTAACCGTAACCCTAACCCTATCCCTAACCCTAACCTGACGGACAGGCTGGAACCAGCTGCTCAACTCGCCGGAACCACCTGCCAGACATGCCAGAACCACCTGCCGAGCACGCCGGAGCCACCTGCTGGACTCACCAGAACCACCTGCCTGACAGGCCAAAATCAACAGCTGGCTATGAGAGAACCACCTGGCAGACAATCCGCAATAACCTGCCAGGCATGCAGGAACCACCTCTCAGACGTAAGAGAACCACGTGCCGGACACGCTGGAACCACGTCCTGGACAGACTGGAACCACCTGCCGGACATGCCTGGACCACCTGCCGAGCACGCCGGAACCACCTGCTCGACTCGCAGGACCCATGTGCCAGACACGCCAAAATGAACTGCCGGCTACACCAGAACCACTTACCGGACACTCCGGAATAACCTGCCCGGCATGCCAGAACCACCTCTCAGAAGTGCCAGAAGCACGTGCTGGACATGCCGGAACAACCTATCGGACAGAACGGAACAACCTGCCGGACACACCAAAATCACCTGCGGGCTACGCCAGAACCACTTGGAGGACTCTCCGGGAAAACCTGCCGGGCATGCTGGAACCACCTCTCAGACGTGCCTGAACCACGTGGCGGACACTCCGGAAACGCATGTCGGGCCGGCCGGAACCACCTCTCGGACGTGCCAGAACCTCATGCCGGACACCCCAGAACCACCTGCTGGACAGACCGGAAACACCTGCCGGACACGCCGGAACCACATGTTCGACTCGCTGGAACCACATTCTGGACATGGCAAAATCACCTGCCGCCTATGCCAGAACCGCTTGGCGAACACTCCGGAATCACCTGTCAGGCATGCCGGAACCACCTCTCAGACCTGCCGGAACCACATGCCAATGACACCGGAAGCACCTGCCGAGCATGCCGGAAGCACCTGCTCGACTCGCCAGAACCACCTGTCGGACACGCCAAAATCACCTGCCGGCTACGCCACAGCCAGTTGGTGAACACTCCGGAAACACCTGCCGGGCTGGCTGGAACCACCTGCCAGTCACGCCAACATCACCTGCCAGCTACGCCAGAACCACTTGGCGGAGACTCCAGAAACACCTGTTGGGCCAGCCGGAACCACCTCTCAGACGTGCCAGAACCATGTGCCTGAGATGCTGGAACCACACCCCGAACAGACCGAAACCACCTGCCAGACCCAACTGAACCACGTGCCGAGCACGCAGGAACAACCTGCTCGCCTCGCCGGAACCACCTGCCGCGCGCAGCGGAAGCACCTGCCGAGCGCGCCGGAGCCACCTGCTCGCCTCGCCGGAACCACCTGCCCGGCGCGCCGGAGCCACCTGCTCGCCTCGCCGGAACCACCTGCCGGGCCCAGCGGAAGCACTTGCCGAGCGCGCCGGAGCCACCTGCTCGCCTCGCCGGAACCACCTGCCGGGCGCAGCGGAAGCACCTGCCGGGCGCGCCGGAGCCACCTGCTCGGCTCGCCGGAACCACGTGCCGGGCCCTAACCCTAACCCTAACCCTAACCCTATCCCCAAACCCTAACCCTCACCCTAACCCCTAACCCTAAGCCTAACCCTAAACCCTAACCCAACCGTAACCCTAACCCTAACCCTACCCCTAACCCTAACCCCTAACCCCAAACCCTAAACCCCAACCCTAACCGTAACCCTAACCCTATCCCTAACCCTAACCTGACGGACAGGCTGGAACCAGCTGCTCAACTCGCCGGAACCACCTGCCAGACATGCCAGAACCACCTGCCGAGCACGCCGGAGCCACCTGCTGGACTCACCAGAACCACCTGCCTGACAGGCCAAAATCAACAGCTGGCTATGAGAGAACCACCTGGCAGACAATCCGCAATAACCTGCCAGGCATGCAGGAACCACCTCTCAGACGTAAGAGAACCACGTGCCGGACACGCTGGAACCACGTCCTGGACAGACTGGAACCACCTGCCGGACATGCCTGGACCACCTGCCGAGCACGCCGGAACCACCTGCTCGACTCGCAGGACCCATGTGCCAGACACGCCAAAATGAACTGCCGGCTACACCAGAACCACTTACCGGACACTCCGGAATAACCTGCCCGGCATGCCAGAACCACCTCTCAGAAGTGCCAGAAGCACGTGCTGGACATGCCGGAACAACCTATCGGACAGAACGGAACAACCTGCCGGACACACCAAAATGACCTGCGGGCTACGCCAGAACCACTTGGAGGACTCTCCGGGAAAACCTGCCGGGCATGCTGGAACCACCTCTCAGACGTGCCTGAACCACGTGGCGGACACTCCGGAAACGCATGTCGGGCCGGCCGGAACCACCTCTCGGACGTGCCAGAACCTCATGCCGGACACCCCAGAACCACCTGCTGGACAGACCGGAAACACCTGCCGGACACGCCGGAACCACATGTTCGACTCGCTGGAACCACATTCTGGACATGGCAAAATCACCTGCCGCCTATGCCAGAACCGCTTGGCGAACACTCCGGAATCACCTGTCAGGCATGCCGGAACCACCTCTCAGACCTGCCGGAACCACATGCCAATGACACCGGAAGCACCTGCCGAGCATGCCGGAAGCACCTGCTCGACTCGCCAGAACCACCTGTCGGACACGCCAAAATCACCTGCCGGCTACGCCACAGCCAGTTGGTGAACACTCCGGAAACACCTGCCGGGCTGGCTGGAGCCACCTGCCAGTCACGCCAACATCACCTGCCAGCTACGCCAGAACCACTTGGCGGAGACTCCAGAAACACCTGTTGGGCCAGCCGGAACCACCTCTCAGACGTGCCAGAACCATGTGCCTGAGATGCTGGAACCACACCCCGAACAGACCGAAACCACCTGCCAGACCCAACTAAACCACCTGCCGAGCACGCAGGAACAACCTGCTCGCCTCGCCGGAACCACCTGCCGGGCGCAGCGGAAGCACCTGCCGAGCGCGCCGGAGCCACCTGCTCGCCTCGCCGGAAACAACAGCCGGGCCCAGCGGAAGCACGTGCCGAGCGCGCCGGAGCCACCTGCTCGCCTCGCCGGAACCACCTGCCCGGCGCGCCGGAGCCACCTGCTCGCCTCGCCGGAACCACCTGCCGGGCCCAGCGGAAGCACCTGCCGGGCACGCCGGAGCCACCTGCTCGGCTCGCCGGAACCACCTGCCGGGCCCTAACCCTAACCCTAACCCTAACCCTATCCCCAAACCCTAACCCTAACCCTAACCCCTAACCCTAAGCCTAACCCTAAACCCTAACCCAACCGTAACCCTAACCCTAACCCTACCCCTAACCCTAACCCCTAACCCCAAACCCTAAACCCTAACCCTAACCGTACCCCTAACCCTATCCCTAACCCTAACCTGACGGACAGGCTGGAACCAGCTGCTCAACTCGCCGGAACCACCTGCCAGACATGCCAGAACCACCTGCCGAGCACGCCGGAGCCACCTGCTGGACTCACCAGAACCACCTGCCTGACAGGCCAAAATCAACAGCTGGCTATGAGAGAACCACCTGGCAGACAATCCGCAATAACCTGCCAGGCATGCAGGAACCACCTCTCAGACGTAAGAGAACCACGTGCCGGGCACGCTGGAACCACGTCCTGGACAGACTGGAACCACCTGCCGGACATGCCTGGACCACCTGCCGAGCACGCCGGAACCACCTGCTCGACTCGCAGGACCCATGTGCCAGACACGCCAAAATGAACTGCCGGCTACACCAGAACCACTTACCGGACACTCCGGAATAACCTGCCCGGCATGCCAGAACCACCTCTCAGAAGTGCCAGAAGCACGTGCTGGACATGCCGGAACAACCTATCGGACAGAACGGAACAACCTGCCGGACACACCAAAATCACCTGCGGGCTACGCCAGAACCACTTGGAGGACTCTCCGGGAAAACCTGCCGGGCATGCTGGAACCACCTCTCAGACGTGCCTGAACCACGTGGCGGACACTCCGGAAACGCATGTCGGGCCGGCCGGAACCACCTCTCAGACGTGCCAGAACCTCATGCCGGACACCCCAGAACCAGCTGCTGGACAGACCGGAAACACCTGCCGGACACGCCGGAACCACATGTTCGACTCGCTGGAACCACATTCTGGACATGGCAAAATCACCTGCCGCCTATGCCAGAACCGCTTGGCGAACACTCCGGAATCACCTGTCAGGCATGCCGGAACCACCTCTCAGACCTGCCAGAACCACATGCCAATGACACCGGAAGCACCTGCCGAGCATGCCGGAAGCACCTGCTCGACTCGCCAGAACCACCTGTCGGACACGCCAAAATCACCTGCCGGCTACGCCACAGCCAGTTGGTGAACACTCCGGAAACACCTGCCGGGCTGGCTGGAACCACCTGCCAGTCACGCCAACATCACCTGCCAGCTACGCCAGAACCACTTGGCGGAGACTCCAGAAACACCTGTTGGGCCAGCCGGAACCACCTCTCAGACGTGCCAGAACCATGTGCCTGAGATGCTGGAACCACACCCCGAACAGACCGAAACCACCTGCCAGACCCAACTGAACCACGTGCCGAGCACGCAGGAACAACCTGCTCGCCTCGCCGGAACCACCTGCCGCGCGCAGCGGAAGCACCTGCCGAGCGCGCCGGAGCCACCTGCTCGCCTCGCCGGAACCACCTGCCCGGCGCGCCGGAGCCACCTGCTCGCCTCGCCGGAACCACCTGCCGGGCCCAGCGGAAGCACTTGCCGAGCGCGCCGGAGCCACCTGCTCGCCTCGCCGGAACCACCTGCCGGGCGCAGCGGAAGCACCTGCCGGGCGCGCCGGAGCCACCTGCTCGGCTCGCCGGAACCACGTGCCGGGCCCTAACCCTAACCCTAACCCTAACCCTATCCCCAAACCCTAACCCTCACCCTAACCCCTAACCCTAAGCCTAACCCTAAACCCTAACCCAACCGTAACCCTAACCCTAACCCTACCCCTAACCCTAACCCCTAACCCCAAACCCTAAACCCCAACCCTAACCGTAACCCTAACCCTATCCCTAACCCTAACCTGACGGACAGGCTGGAACCAGCTGCTCAACTCGCCGGAACCACCTGCCAGACATGCCAGAACCACCTGCCGAGCACGCCGGAGCCACCTGCTGGACTCACCAGAACCACCTGCCTGACAGGCCAAAATCAACAGCTGGCTATGAGAGAACCACCTGGCAGACAATCCGCAATAACCTGCCAGGCATGCAGGAACCACCTCTCAGACGTAAGAGAACCACGTGCCGGACACGCTGGAACCACGTCCTGGACAGACTGGAACCACCTGCCGGACATGCCTGGACCACCTGCCGAGCACGCCGGAACCACCTGCTCGACTCGCAGGACCCATGTGCCAGACACGCCAAAATGAACTGCCGGCTACACCAGAACCACTTACCGGACACTCCGGAATAACCTGCCCGGCATGCCAGAACCACCTCTCAGAAGTGCCAGAAGCACGTGCTGGACATGCCGGAACAACCTATCGGACAGAACGGAACAACCTGCCGGACACACCAAAATCACCTGCGGGCTACGCCAGAACCACTTGGAGGACTCTCCGGGAAAACCTGCCGGGCATGCTGGAACCACCTCTCAGACGTGCCTGAACCACGTGGCGGACACTCCGGAAACGCATGTCGGGCCGGCCGGAACCACCTCTCGGACGTGCCAGAACCTCATGCCGGACACCCCAGAACCACCTGCTGGACAGACCGGAAACACCTGCCGGACACGCCGGAACCACATGTTCGACTCGCTGGAACCACATTCTGGACATGGCAAAATCACCTGCCGCCTATGCCAGAACCGCTTGGCGAACACTCCGGAATCACCTGTCAGGCATGCCGGAACCACCTCTCAGACCTGCCGGAACCACATGCCAATGACACCGGAAGCACCTGCCGAGCATGCCGGAAGCACCTGCTCGACTCGCCAGAACCACCTGTCGGACACGCCAAAATCACCTGCCGGCTACGCCACAGCCAGTTGGTGAACACTCCGGAAACACCTGCCGGGCTGGCTGGAGCCACCTGCCAGTCACGCCAACATCACCTGCCAGCTACGCCAGAACCACTTGGCGGAGACTCCAGAAACACCTGTTGGGCCAGCCGGAACCACCTCTCAGACGTGCCAGAACCATGTGCCTGAGATGCTGGAACCACACCCCGAACAGACCGAAACCACCTGCCAGACCCAACTAAACCACCTGCCGAGCACGCAGGAACAACCTGCTCGCCTCGCCGGAACCACCTGCCGGGCGCAGCGGAAGCACCTGCCGAGCGCGCCGGAGCCACCTGCTCGCCTCGCCGGAAACACCAGCCGGGCCCAGCGGAAGCACGTGCCGAGCGCGCCGGAGCCACCTGCTCGCCTCGCCGGAACCACCTGCCCGGCGCGCCGGAGCCACCTGCTCGCCTCGCCGGAACCACCTGCCGGGCCCAGCGGAAGCACCTGCCGGGCACGCCGGAGCCACCTGCTCGGCTCGCCGGAACCACCTGCCGGGCCCTAACCCTAACCCTAACCCTAACCCTATCCCCAAACCCTAACCCTAACCCTAACCCCTAACCCTAAGCCTAACCCTAAACCCTAACCCAACCGTAACCCTAACCCTAACCCTACCCCTAACCCTAACCCCTAACCCCAAACCCTAAACCCTAACCCTAACCTTACCCCTAACCCTATCCCTAACCCTAACCTGACGGACAGGCTGGAACCAGCTGCTCAACTCGCCGGAACCACCTGCCAGACATGCCAGAACCACCTGCCGAGCACGCCGGAGCCACCTGCTGGACTCACCAGAACCACCTGCCTGACAGGCCAAAATCAACAGCTGGCTATGAGAGAACCACCTGGCAGACAATCCGCAATAACCTGCCAGGCATGCAGGAACCACCTCTCAGACGTAAGAGAACCACGTGCCGGACACGCTGGAACCACGTCCTGGACAGACTGGAACCACCTGCCGGACATGCCTGGACCACCTGCCGAGCACGCCGGAACCACCTGCTCGACTCGCAGGACCCATGTGCCAGACACGCCAAAATGAACTGCCAGCTACACCAGAACCACTTACCGGACACTCCGGAATAACCTGCCCGGCATGCCAGAACCACCTCTCAGAAGTGCCAGAAGCACGTGCTGGACATGCCGGAACAACCTATCGGACAGAACGGAACAACCTGCCGGACACACCAAAATCACCTGCGGGCTACGCCAGAACCACTTGGAGGACTCTCCGGGAAAACCTGCCGGGCATGCTGGAACCACCTCTCAGACGTGCCTGAACCACGTGGCGGACACTCCGGAAACGCATGTCGGGCCGGCCGGAACCACCTCTCAGACGTGCCAGAACCTCATGCCGGACACCCCAGAACCACCTGCTGGACAGACCGGAAACACCTGCCGGACACGCCGGAACCACATGTTCGACTCGCTGGAACCACATTCTGGACATGGCAAAATCACCTGCCGCCTATGCCAGAACCGCTTGGCGAACACTCCGGAATCACCTGTCAGGCATGCCGGAACCACCTCTCAGACCAGCCGGAACCACATGCCAATGACACCGGAAGCACCTGCCGAGCATGCCGGAAGCACCTGCTCGACTCGCCAGAACCACCTGTCGGACACGCCAAAATCACCTGCCGGCTACGCCACAGCCAGTTGGTGAACACTCCGGAAACACCTGCCGGGCTGGCTGGAACCACCTGCCAGTCACGCCAACATCACCTGCCAGCTACGCCAGAACCACTTGGCGGAGACTCCAGAAACACCTGTTGGGCCAGCCGGAACCACCTCTCAGACGTGCCAGAACCATGTGCCTGAGATGCTGGAACCACACCCCGAACAGACCGAAACCACCTGCCAGACCCAACTGAACCACGTGCCGAGCACGCAGGAACAACCTGCTCGCCTCGCCGGAACCACCTGCCCGGCGCGCCGGAGCCACCTGCTCGCCTCGCCGGAACCACCTGCCGGGCCCAGCGGAAGCACCTGCCGGGCACGCCGGAGCCACCTGCTCGGCTCGCCGGAACCACCTGCCGGGCCCTAACCCTAACCCTAACCCTAACCCTATCCCCAAACCCTAACCCTAACCCTAACCCCTAACCCTAAGCCTAACCCTAAACCCTAACCCAACCGTAACCCTAACCCTAACCCTACCCCTAACCCTAACCCCTAACCCCAAACCCTAAACCCTAACCCTAACCGTACCCCTAACCCTATCCCTAACCCTAACCTGACGGACAGGCTGGAACCAGCTGCTCAACTCGCCGGAACCACCTGCCAGACATGCCAGAACCACCTGCCGAGCACGCCGGAGCCACCTGCTGGACTCACCAGAACCACCTGCCTGACAGGCCAAAATCAACAGCTGGCTATGAGAGAACCACCTGGCAGACAATCCGCAATAACCTGCCAGGCATGCAGGAACCACCTCTCAGACGTAAGAGAACCACGTGCCGGACACGCTGGAACCACGTCCTGGACAGACTGGAACCACCTGCCGGACATGCCTGGACCACCTGCCGAGCACGCCGGAACCACCTGCTCGACTCGCAGGACCCATGTGCCAGACACGCCAAAATGAACTGCCAGCTACACCAGAACCACTTACCGGACACTCCGGAATAACCTGCCCGGCATGCCAGAACCACCTCTCAGAAGTGCCAGAAGCACGTGCTGGACATGCCGGAACAACCTATCGGACAGAACGGAACAACCTGCCGGACACACCAAAATCACCTGCGGGCTACGCCAGAACCACTTGGAGGACTCTCCGGGAAAACCTGCCGGGCATGCTGGAACCACCTCTCAGACGTGCCTGAACCACGTGGCGGACACTCCGGAAACGCATGTCGGGCCGGCCGGAACCACCTCTCGGACGTGCCAGAACCTCATGCCGGACACCCCAGAACCACCTGCTGGACAGACCGGAAACACCTGCCGGACACGCCGGAACCACATGTTCGACTCGCTGGAACCACATTCTGGACATGGCAAAATCACCTGCCGCCTATGCCAGAACCGCTTGGCGAACACTCCGGAATCACCTGTCAGGCATGCCGGAACCACCTCTCAGACCTGCCGGAACCACATGCCAATGCCACCGGAAGCACCTGCCGAGCATGCCGGAAGCACCTGCTCGACTCGCCAGAACCACCTGTCGGACACGCCAAAATCACCTGCCGGCTACGCCACAGCCAGTTGGTGAACACTCCGGAAACACCTGCCGGGCTGGCTGGAGCCACCTGCCAGTCACGCCAACATCACCTGCCAGCTACGCCAGAACCACTTGGCGGAGACTCCAGAAACACCTGTTGGGCCAGCCGGAACCACCTCTCAGACGTGCCAGAACCATGTGCCTGAGATGCTGGAACCACACCCCGAACAGACCGAAACCACCTGCCAGACCCAACTAAACCACCTGCCGAGCACGCAGGAACAACCTGCTCGCCTCGCCGGAACCACCTGCCGGGCGCAGCGGAAGCACCTGCCGAGCGCGCCGGAGCCACCTGCTCGCCTCGCCGGAAACACCAGCCGGGCCCAGCGGAAGCACGTGCCGAGCGCGCCGGAGCCACCTGCTCGCCTCGCCGGAACCACCTGCCCGGCGCGCCGGAGCCACCTGCTCGCCTCGCCGGAACCACCTGCCGGGCCCAGCGGAAGCACCTGCCGGGCACGCCGGAGCCACCTGCTCGGCTCGCCGGAACCACCTGCCGGGCCCTAACCCTAACCCTAACCCTAACCCTATCCCCAAACCCTAACCCTAACCCTAACCCCTAACCCTAAGCCTAACCCTAAACCCTAACCCAACCGTAACCCTAACCCTAACCCTACCCCTAACCCTAACCCCTAACCCCAAACCCTAAACCCTAACCCTAACCGTACCCCTAACCCTATCCCTAACCCTAACCTGACGGACAGGCTGGAACCAGCTGCTCAACTCGCCGGAACCACCTGCCAGACATGCCAGAACCACCTGCCGAGCACGCCGGAGCCACCTGCTGGACTCACCAGAACCACCTGCCTGACAGGCCAAAATCAACAGCTGGCTATGAGAGAACCACCTGGCAGACAATCCGCAATAACCTGCCAGGCATGCAGGAACCACCTCTCAGACGTAAGAGAACCACGTGCCGGACACGCTGGAACCACGTCCTGGACAGACTGGAACCACCTGCCGGACATGCCTGGACCACCTGCCGAGCACGCCGGAACCACCTGCTCGACTCGCAGGACCCATGTGCCAGACACGCCAAAATGAACTGCCAGCTACACCAGAACCACTTACCGGACACTCCGGAATAACCTGCCCGGCATGCCAGAACCACCTCTCAGAAGTGCCAGAAGCACGTGCTGGACATGCCGGAACAACCTATCGGACAGAACGGAACAACCTGCCGGACACACCAAAATCACCTGCGGGCTACGCCAGAACCACTTGGAGGACTCTCCGGGAAAACCTGCCGGGCATGCTGGAACCACCTCTCAGACGTGCCTGAACCACGTGGCGGACACTCCGGAAACGCATGTCGGGCCGGCCGGAACCACCTCTCAGACGTGCCAGAACCTCATGCCGGACACCCCAGAACCACCTGCTGGACAGACCGGAAACACCTGCCGGACACGCCGGAACCACATGTTCGACTCGCTGGAACCACATTCTGGACATGGCAAAATCACCTGCCGCCTATGCCAGAACCGCTTGGCGAACACTCCGGAATCACCTGTCAGGCATGCCGGAACCACCTCTCAGACCTGCCGGAACCACATGCCAATGACACCGGAAGCACCTGCCGAGCATGCCGGAAGCACCTGCTCGACTCGCCAGAACCACCTGTCGGACACGCCAAAATCACCTGCCGGCTACGCCACAGCCAGTTGGTGAACACTCCGGAAACACCTGCCGGGCTGGCTGGAACCACCTGCCAGCTACGCCAGAACCACTTGGCGGAGACTCCAGAAACACCTGTTGGGCCAGCCGGAACCACCTCTCAGACGTGCCAGAACCATGTGCCTGAGATGCTGGAACCACACCCCGAACAGACCGAAACCACCTGCCAGACCCAACTGAACCACCTGCTGAGCACGCAGAAACAACCTGCTCGCCTCGCCGGAACCACCTGCCGGGCGCAGCGGAAGCACCTGCCGAGCGCGCCGGAGCCACCTGCTCGCCTCGCCGGAACCACCTGTCGGGCCCAGCGGAAGCACCTGCCGAGCGCGCCGGAGCCACCTGCTCGCCTCGCCGGAACCACGTGCCGGGCCCTTACCCTAACCCTAACCCTAACCCTATCCCCAAACCCTAACCCTAACCCTAACCCATAACCCAAGCCTAACCCTAAACCCTAACCCAACCGTAACCCTAACCCTAACCCTACCCCTAACCCTAACCCCTAACCCCAAACCCTAAACCCTAACCCTAACCGTAACCCTAACCCTATCCCTAACCCTAACCTGACGGACAGGCTGGAACCAGCTGCTCAACTCGCCGGAACCACCTGCCAGACATGCCAGAACCACCTGCCGAGCACGCCGGAGCCACCTGCTGGACTCACCAGAACCACCTGCCTGACAGGCCAAAATCAACAGCTGGCTATGAGAGAACCACCTGGCAGACAATCCGCAATAACCTGCCAGGCATGCAGGAACCACCTCTCAGACGTAAGAGAACCACGTGCCGGACACGCTGGAACCACGTCCTGGACAGACTGGAACCACCTGCCGGACATGCCTGGACCACCTGCCGAGCACGCCGGAACCACCTGCTCGACTCGCAGGACCC
This sequence comes from Equus asinus, assembly GCF_041296235.1. Taxonomy (NCBI): domain Eukaryota; kingdom Metazoa; phylum Chordata; class Mammalia; order Perissodactyla; family Equidae; genus Equus; species Equus asinus. The sequence continues at coordinate 108,078 of NW_027225147.1, forward strand.
ATGTGCCAGACACGCCAAAATGAACTGCCGGCTACACCAGAACAACTTACCGGACACTCCGGAATAACCTGAACGGCATGCCAGAACCACCTCTCAGAAGTGCCAGAAGCACGTGCTGGACATGCCGGAACAACCTATCGGACAGAACGGAACAACCTGCCGGACACACCAAAATCACCTGCGGGCTACGCCAGAACCACTTGGAGGACTCTCCAGGAAAACCTGCCGGGCATGCTGGAACCACCTCTCAGACGTGCCTGAACCACGTGGCGGACACTCCGGAAACGCACGTCGGGCCGGCCGGAACCACCTCTCAGACGTGCCAGAACCTCATGCCGGACACCCCAGAACCACCTGCTGGACAGACCGGAAACACCTGCCGGACACGCCGGAACCACATGTTCGACTCGCTGGAACCACATTCTGGACATGGCAAAATCACCTGCCGCCTATGCCAGAATCGCTTGGCGAACACTCCGGAATCACCTGTCAGGCATGCCGGAACCACCTCTCAGACATGCCAGAACCGCATGCCAATGACACCGGAAGCACCTGCCGAGCATGCCGGAAGCACCTGCTCGACTCGCCAGAACCACCTGTCGGACACGCCAAAATCACCTGCCGGCTACGCCACAGCCAGTTGGTGAACACTCCGGAAACACCTGCCGGGCTGGCTGGAACCACCTGCCAGTCACGCCAACATCACCTGCCAGCTACGCCAGAACCACTTGGCGGAGACTCCAGAAACACCTGTTGGGCCAGCCGGAACCACCTCTCAGACGTGCCAGAACCATGTGCCTCAGATGCTGGAACCACACCCCGAACAGACCGAAACCACCTGCCAGACCCAACTGAACCACGTGCCGAGCACGCAGGAACAACCTGCTCGCCTCGCCGGAACCACCTGCCGGGCGCAGCGGAAGCACCTGCCGAGCGCGCCGGAGCCACATGCTCGCCTCACCGGAACCTCCTGCCCGGCACGCCGGAGCCACCTGCTCGCCTCGCCGGAACCACCTGCCAGGCCCAGCGGAAGCACCTGCCGGGCGCGCCGGAGCCACCTGCTCGCCTCGCCGGAACCACCTGCCGGGTGCAGCGGAAGCACCTGCCGAGCGCGCCGGAGCCACCTGCTCGCCTCGCCGGAACCACCTGCCGGGCCCAGCGCAAGCACGTGCCAAGCACGCCGGAGCCACCTGCTCGCCTCGCTGGAACCACCTGCCGGGCCCAGCGGAAGCACCTGCCGAGCACGCCGGAGCCACCTGCTCGCCTCCCCGGAACCACACGCCGGGCCCTAACCCTAACCCTAAACCTAACCCTATCCCCAAACCCTAACCCTAACCCTAACCCCTAACCCTAAGCCTAACCCTAAACCCTAACCCAACCGTAACCCTAACCCTAACCCTACCCCTAACCCTAACCCCTAACCCCAAACCCTAAACCCTAACCCTAACCGTAACCCTAACCCTATCCCTAACCCTAACCTGACGGACAGGCTGGAACCAGCTGCTCAACTCGCCGGAACCACCTGCCAGACATGCCAGAACCACCTGCCGAGCACGCCGGAGCCACCTGCTGGACTCACCAGAACCACCTGCCTGACAGGCCAAAATCAACAGCTGGCTATGAGAGAACCACCTGGCAGACAATCCGCAATAACCTGCCAGGCATGCAGGAACCACCTCTCAGACGTAAGAGAACCACGTGCCGGACACGCTGGAACCACGTCCTGGACAGACTGGAACCACCTGCCGGACATGCCTGGACCACCTGCCGAGCACGCCGGAACCACCTGCTCGACTCGCAGGACCCATGTGCCAGACACGCCAAAATGAACTGCCGGCTACACCAGAACCACTTACCGGACACTCCGGAATAACCTGCCCGGCATGCCAGAACCACCTCTCAGAAGTGCCAGAAGCACGTGCTGGACATGCCGGAACAACCTATCGGACAGAACGGAACAACCTGCCGGACACACCAAAATCACCTGCGGGCTACGCCAGAACCACTTGGAGGACTCTCCGGGAAAACCTGCCGGGCATGCTGGAACCACCTCTCAGACGTGCCTGAACCACGTGGCGGACACTCCGGAAACGCATGTCGGGCCGGCCGGAACCACCTCTCAGACGTGCCAGAACCTCATGCCGGACACCCCAGAACCACCTGCTGGACAGACCGGAAACACCTGCCGGACACGCCGGAACCACATGTTCGACTCGCTGGAACCACATTCTGGACATGGCAAAATCACCTGCCGCCTATGCCAGAACCGCTTGGCGAACACTCCGGAATCACCTGTCAGGCATGCCGGAACCACCTCTCAAACATGCCAGAACCGCATACCAATGACACCGGAAGCACCTGCCGAGCATGCCGGAAGCACCTGCTCGACTCGCCAGAACCACCTGTCGGACACGCCAAAATCACCTGCCGGCTACGCCACAGCCAGTTGGTGAACACTCCGGAAACACCTGCCGGGCTGGCTGGAACCACCTGCCAGCTACGCCAAAACCACTTGGCGGAGACTCCAGAAACACCTGTTGGGCCAGCCGGAACCACCGCTCAGACGTGCCAGAACCATGTGCCTGAGATGCTGGAACCACACCCCGAACAGACCGAAACCACCTGCCAGACCCAACTGAACCACCTGTCGAGCACGCAGGAACAACCTGCTCGCCTCGCCGGAACCACCTGCCGGGCCCTAACCCTAACCCTAACCCTAACCCTATCCCCTAACCCTAACCCTAACCCCTAACCCTAAGCCTAACCCTAACCCCTAACCCTAAGCCTAACCGTAAACCCTAACCCAATCGTAACCCTAACCCTAACCCTACCTCTAACCCTAACCCCTAACCCCAAACCCTAAACCCTAACCCTAACTGTAACCCTAACCCTATCCCTAACCATAGCCTGACAGACAGGCTGGAACCAGCTGCTCAACTCGCCGGAACCACCTGCCGGGCGCAGCGGAAGCACCTGCCGAGCGCGCCGGAGCCACCTGCTCGCCTCGCCGGAACCACCTGCCGGGCCCAGCGGAAGCACGTGCCAAGCACGCCGGAGCCACATGCTCGCCTCGCCGGAACCACCTGCCGGGCCCAGCGGAAGCACCTGCCGAGCGCACCGGAGCCACCTGCTCGCCTCGCCGGAACCACGCGCCGGGCCCTAACCCTAACCCTAACCCTAACCCTATCCCCAAACCCTAACCCTAACCCTAACCCCTAACCCTAAGCCTAACCCTAAACCCTAACCCAACCGTAACCCTAACCCTAACCCTACCCCTAACCCTAACCCCTAACCCCAAACCCTAAACCCTAACCCTAACCTGACGGAAAGGCTGGAACCAGCTGCTCAACTCGCCGGAACCACCTGCCAGACATGCCAGAACCACCTGCCGAGCACGCCGGAGCCACCTGCTGGACTCACCAGAACCACCTGCCTGACAGGCCAAAATCAACAGCTGGCTATGAGAGAACCACCTGGCAGACAATCCGCAATAACCTGCCAGGCATGCAGGAACCACCTCTCAGACGTAAGAGAACCACGTGCCGGACACGCTGGAACCACGTCCTGGACAGACTGGAACCACCTGCCGGACATGCCTGGACCACCTGCCGAGCACGCCGGAACCACCTGCTCGACTCGCAGGACCCATGTGCCAGACACGCCAAAATGAACTGCCGGCTACACCAGAACCACTTACCGGACACTCCGGAATAACCTGCCCGGCATGCCAGAACCACCTCTCAGAAGTGCCAGAAGCACGTGCTGGACATGCCGGAACAACCTATCGGACAGAACGGAACAACCTGCCGGACACACCAAAATCACCTGCGGGCTACGCCAGAACCACTTGGAGGACTCTCCGGGAAAACCTGCCGGGCATGCTGGAACCACCTCTCAGACGTGCCTGAACCACGTGGCGGACACTCCGGAAACGCATGTCGGGCCGGCCGGAACCACCTCTCAGACGTGCCAGAACCTCATGCCGGACACCCCAGAACCACCTGCTGGACAGACCGGAAACACCTGCCGGACACGCCGGAACCACATGTTCGACTCGCTGGAACCACATTCTGGACATGGCAAAATCACCTGCCGCCTATGCCAGAACCGCTTGGCGAACACTCCGGAATCACCTGTCAGGCATGCCGGAACCACCTCTCAGACCTGCCAGAACCACATGCCAATGACACCGGAAGCACCTGCCGAGCATGCCGGAAGCACCTGCTCGACTCGCCAGAACCACCTGTCGGACACGCCAAAATCACCTGCCGGCTACGCCACAGCCAGTTGGTGAACACTCCGGAAACACCTGCCGGGCTGGCTGGAACCACCTGCCAGCTACGCCAGAACCACTTGGTGGAGACTCCAGAAACACCTGTTGGGCCAGCCGGAACCACCTCTCAGACGTGCCAGAACCATGTGCCTGAGATGCTGGAACCACACCCCGAACAGACCGAAACCACCTGCCAGACCCAACTGAACCACCTGCCGAGCGCGCCGGAGCCTCCTGCTCACCTCGCCGGAACCACCTGCCCAGCGCGCCGGAGCCACCTGCTCGCCTCGCCGGAACCACCCGCCAGGCCCAGCGGAAGCACCTGCCGAGCGCGCCGGAGCCACCTGCTCGCCTCGCCGGAACCACGCGCCGGGCCCTAACCCTAACCCTAACCCTAACCCTATCCCCAAACCCTAACCCTAACCCTAACCCCTAACCCTAAGCCTAACCCTAAACCCTAACCCAACCGTAACCCTAACCCTAACCCTACCCCTAACCCTAACCCCTAACCCCAAACCCTAAACCCTAACCCTAACCGTAACCCTAACCCTATCCCTAACCCTAACCTGACGGACAGGCTGGAACCAGCTGCTCAACTCGCCGGAACCACCTGCCAGACATGCCAGAACCACCTGCCGAGCACGCCGGAGCCACCTGCTGGACTCACCAGAACCACCTGCCTGACAGGCCAAAATCAACAGCTGGCTATGAGAGAACCACCTGGCAGACAATCCGCAATAACCTGCCAGGCATGCAGGAACCACCTCTCAGACGTAAGAGAACCACGTGCCGGACACGCTGGAACCACGTCCTGGACAGACTGGAACCACCTGCCGGACATGCCTGGACCACCTGCCGAGCACGCCGGAACCACCTGCTCGACTCGCAGGACCCATGTGCCAGACACGCCAAAATGAACTGCCGGCTACACCAGAACCACTTACCGGACACTCCGGAATAACCTGCCCGGCATGCCAGAACCACCTCTCAGAAGTGCCAGAAGCACGTGCTGGACATGCCGGAACAACCTATCGGACAGAACGGAACAACCTGCCGGACACACCAAAATCACCTGCAGGCTACGCCAGAACCACTTGGAGGACTCTCCGGGAAAACCTGCCGGGCATGCTGGAACCACCTCTCAGACGTGCCTGAACCACGTGGCGGACACTCCGGAAACGCATGTCGGGCCGGCCGGAACCACCTCTCAGACGTGCCAGAACCTCATGCCGGACACCCCAAAACCAGCTGCTGGACAGACCGGAAACACCTGCCGGACACGCCGGAACCACATGTTCGACTCGCTGGAACCACATTCTGGACATGGCAAAATCACCTGCCGCCTATGCCAGAACCGCTTGGCGAACACTCCGGAATCACCTGTCAGGCATGCCGGAACCACCTCTCAGACCTGCCAGAACCACATGCCAATGACACCGGAAGCACCTGCCGAGCATGCCGGAAGCACCTGCTCGACTCGCCAGAACCACCTGTCGGACACGCCAAAATCACCTGCCGGCTACGCCACAGCCAGTTGGTGAACACTCCGGAAACACCTGCCGGGCTGGCTGGAACCACCTGCCAGCTACGCCAAAACCACTTGGCGGAGACTCCAGAAACACCTGTTGGGCCAGCCGGAACCACCTCTCAGACGTGCCAGAACCATGTGCCTGAGATGCTGGAACCACACCCCGAACAGACCGAAACCACCTGCCAGACCCAACTGAACCACCTGTCGAGCACGCAGGAACAACCTGCTCGCCTCGCCGGAACCACCTGCCGGGCCCTAACCCTAACCCTAACCCTAACCCTATCCCCAAACCCTAACCCTAACCCTAACCCCTAACCCTAAGCCTAACCCTAACCCCTAACCCTAAGCCTAACCGTAAACCCTAACCCAATCGTAACCCTAACCCTAACCCTACCTCTAACCCTAACCCCTAACCCCAAACCCTAAACCCTAACCCTAACCTGACGGAAAGGCTGGAACCAGCTGCTCAACTCGCCGGAACCACCTGCCAGACATGCCAGAACCACCTGCCGAGCACGCCGGAGCCACCTGCTGGACTCACCAGAACCACCTGCCTGACAGGCCAAAATCAACAGCTGGCTATGAGAGAACCACCTGGCAGACAATCCGCAATAACCTGCCAGGCATGCAGGAACCACCTCTCAGACGTAAGAGAACCACGTGCCGGACACGCTGGAACCACGTCCTGGACAGACTGGAACCACCTGCCGGACATGCCTGGACCACCTGCCGAGCACGCCGGAACCACCTGCTCGACTCGCAGGACCCATGTGCCAGACACGCCAAAATGAACTGCCGGCTACACCAGAACCACTTACCGGACACTCCGGAATAACCTGCCCGGCATGCCAGAACCACCTCTCAGAAGTGCCAGAAGCACGTGCTGGACATGCCGGAACAACCTATCGGACAGAACGGAACAACCTGCCGGACACACCAAAATCACCTGCGGGCTACGCCAGAACCACTTGGAGGACTCTCCGGGAAAACCTGCCGGGCATGCTGGAACCACCTCTCAGACGTGCCTGAACCACGTGGCGGACACTCCGGAAACGCATGTCGGGCCGGCCGGAACCACCTCTCAGACGTGCCAGAACCTCATGCCGGACACCCCAGAACCACCTGCTGGACAGACCGGAAACACCTGCCGGACACGCCGGAACCACATGTTCGACTCGCTGGAACCACATTCTGGACATGGCAAAATCACCTGCCGCCTATGCCAGAACCGCTTGGCGAACACTCCGGAATCACCTGTCAGGCATGCCGGAACCACCTCTCAGACCTGCCAGAACCACATGCCAATGACACCGGAAGCACCTGCCGAGCATGCCGGAAGCACCTGCTCGACTCGCCAGAACCACCTGTCGGACACGCCAAAATCACCTGCCGGCTACGCCACAGCCAGTTGGTGAACACTCCGGAAACACCTGCCGGGCTGGCTGGAACCACCTGCCAGCTACGCCAGAACCACTTGGTGGAGACTCCAGAAACACCTGTTGGGCCAGCCGGAACCACCTCTCAGACGTGCCAGAACCATGTGCCTGAGATGCTGGAACCACACCCCGAACAGACCGAAACCACCTGCCAGACCCAACTGAACCACCTGCCGAGCGCGCCGGAGCCTCCTGCTCACCTCGCCGGAACCACCTGCCCAGCGCGCCGGAGCCACCTGCTCGCCTCGCCGGAACCACCCGCCAGGCCCAGCGGAAGCACCTGCCGAGCGCGCCGGAGCCACCTGCTCGCCTCGCCGGAACCACGCGCCGGGCCCTAACCCTAACCCTAACCCTAACCCTATCCCCAAACCCTAACCCTAACCCTAACCCCTAACCCTAAGCCTAACCCTAAACCCTAACCCAACCGTAACCCTAACCCTAACCCTACCCCTAACCCTAACCCCTAACCCCAAACCCTAAACCCTAACCCTAACCGTAACCCTAACCCTATCCCTAACCCTAACCTGACGGACAGGCTGGAACCAGCTGCTCAACTCGCCGGAACCACCTGCCAGACATGCCAGAACCACCTGCCGAGCACGCCGGAGCCACCTGCTGGACTCACCAGAACCACCTGCCTGACAGGCCAAAATCAACAGCTGGCTATGAGAGAACCACCTGGCAGACAATCCGCAATAACCTGCCAGGCATGCAGGAACCACCTCTCAGACGTAAGAGAACCACGTGCCGGACACGCTGGAACCACGTCCTGGACAGACTGGAACCACCTGCCGGACATGCCTGGACCACCTGCCGAGCACGCCGGAACCACCTGCTCGACTCGCAGGACCCATGTGCCAGACACGCCAAAATGAACTGCCGGCTACACCAGAACCACTTACCGGACACTCCGGAATAACCTGCCCGGCATGCCAGAACCACCTCTCAGAAGTGCCAGAAGCACGTGCTGGACATGCCGGAACAACCTATCGGACAGAACGGAACAACCTGCCGGACACACCAAAATCACCTGCAGGCTACGCCAGAACCACTTGGAGGACTCTCCGGGAAAACCTGCCGGGCATGCTGGAACCACCTCTCAGACGTGCCTGAACCACGTGGCGGACACTCCGGAAACGCATGTCGGGCCGGCCGGAACCACCTCTCAGACGTGCCAGAACCTCATGCCGGACACCCCAGAACCAGCTGCTGGACAGACCGGAAACACCTGCCGGACACGCCGGAACCACATGTTCGACTCGCTGGAACCACATTCTGGACATGGCAAAATCACCTGCCGCCTATGCCAGAACCGCTTGGCGAACACTCCGGAATCACCTGTCAGGCATGCCGGAACCACCTCTCAGACCTGCCAGAACCACATGCCAATGACACCGGAAGCACCTGCCGAGCATGCCGGAAGCACCTGCTCGACTCGCCAGAACCACCTGTCGGACACGCCAAAATCACCTGCCGGCTACGCCACAGCCAGTTGGTGAACACTCCGGAAACACCTGCCGGGCTGGCTGGAACCACCTGCCAGTCACGCCAACATCACCTGCCAGCTACGCCAGAACCACTTGGCGGAGACTCCAGAAACACCTTTTGGGCCAGCCGGAACGACCTCTCAGACGTGCCAGAACCATGTGCCTGAGATGCTGGAACCACACCCCGAACAGACCGAAACCACCTGCCAGACCCAACTGAACCACCTGCCGAGCACGCAGGAACAACCTGCTCGCCTCGCCGGAACCACCTGCCGGGCGCAGCGGAAGCACCTGCCGAGCGCGCCGGAGCCACCTGCTCGCCTCGCCGGAAACACCAGCTGGGCCCAGCGGAAGCACGTGCCGAGCGCGCCGGAGCCACCTGCTCGCCTCGCCGGAACCACCTGCCCGGCGCGCCGGAACCACCTGCTCGCCTCGCCGGAACCACCTGCCGGGCCCAGCGGAAGCACCTGCCGGGCACGCCGGAGCCACCTGCTCGGCTCGCCGGAACCACCTGCCGGGCCCTAACCCTAACCCTAACCCTAACCCTATCCCCAAACCCTAACCCTAACCCTAACCCCTAACCCTAAGCCTAACCCTAAACCCTAACCCAACCGTAACCCTAACCCTAACCCTACCCCTAACCCTAACCCCTAACCCCAAACCCTAAACCCTAACCCTAACCGTAACCCTAACCCTATCCCTAACCCTAACCTGACGGACAGGCTGGAACCAGCTGCTCAACTCGCCGGAACCACCTGCCAGACATGCCAGAACCACCTGCCGAGCACGCCGGAGCCACCTGCTGGACTCACCAGAACCACCTGCCTGACAGGCCAAAATCAACAGCTGGCTATGAGAGAACCACCTGGCAGACAATCCGCAATAACCTGCCAGGCATGCAGGAACCACCTCTCAGACGTAAGAGAACCACGTGCCGGACACGCTGGAACCACGTCCTGGACAGACTGGAACCACCTGCCGGACATGCCTGGACCACCTGCCGAGCACGCCGGAACCACCTGCTCGACTCGCAGGACCCATGTGCCAGACACGCCAAAATGAACTGCCGGCTACACCAGAACCACTTACCGGACACTCCGGAATAACCTGCCCGGCATGCCAGAACCACCTCTCAGAAGTGCCAGAAGCACGTGCTGGACATGCCGGAACAACCTATCGGACAGAACGGAACAACCTGCCGGACACACCAAAATCACCTGCGGGCTACGCCAGAACCACTTGGAGGACTCTCCGGGAAAACCTGCCGGGCATGCTGGAACCACCTCTCAGACGTGCCTGAACCACGTGGCGGACACTCCGGAAACGCATGTCGGGCCGGCCGGAACCACCTCTCAGACGTGCCAGAACCTCATGCCGGACACCCCAGAACCACCTGCTGGACAGACCGGAAACACCTGCCGGACACGCCGGAACCACATGTTCGACTCGCTGGAACCACATTCTGGACATGGCAAATTCACCTGCCGCCTATGCCAGAACCGCTTGGCGAACACTCCGGAATCACCTGTCAGGCATGCCGGAACCACCTCTCAGACCTGCCAGAACCACATGCCAATGACACCGGAAGCACCTGCCGAGCATGCCGGAAGCACCTGCTCGACTCGCCAGAACCACCTGTCGGACACGCCAAAATCACCTGCCGGCTACGCCACAGCCAGTTGGTGAACACTCCGGAAACACCTGCCGGGCTGGCTGGAACCACCTGCCAGCTACGCCAGAACCACTTGGCGGAGACTCCAGAAACACCTGTTGGGCCAGCCGGAACCACCTCTCAGACGTGCCAGAACCATGTGCCTGAGATGCTGGAACCACACCCCGAACAGACCGAAACCACCTGCCAGACCCAACTGAACCACCTGCCGAGCGCGCCGGAGCCTCCTGCTCACCTCGCCGGAACCACCTGCCCAGCGCGCCGGAGCCACCTGCTCGCCTCGCCGGAACCACCCGCCAGGCCCAGCGGAAGCACCTGCCGAGCGCGCCGGAGCCACCTGCTCGCCTCGCGGGAACCACGTGCCGGGCCCTAACGCTAACCCTAACCCTAACCCTATCCCCAAACCCTAACCCTAACCCTAACCCCTAACCCTAAGCCTAACCCTAACCCCTAACCCTAAGCCTAACCGTAAACCCTAACCCAATCGTAACCCTAACCCTAACCCTACCCCTAAACCTAACCCCTAACCCCAAACCCTAAACCCTAACCCTAACTGTAACCCTAACCCTATCCCTAACCATAGCCTGACGGACAGGCTGGAACCAGCTGCTCAACTCGCCGGAACCACCTGCCGGGCGCAGCGGAAGCACCTGCCGAGCGCGCCGGAGCCACCTGCTCGCCTCGCCGGAACCACCTGCCGGGCCCAGCGGAAGCACGTGCCAAGCACGCCGGAGCCACATGCTCGCCTCGCCGGAACCACCTGCCGGGCCCAGCGGAAGCACCTGCCGAGCGCACCGGAGCCACCTGCTCGCCTCGCCGGAACCACGCGCCGGGCCCTAACCCTAACCCTAACCCTAACCCTATCCCCAAACCCTAACCCTAACCCTAACCCCTAACCCTAAGCCTAACCCTAAACCCTAACCCAACCGTAACCCTAACCCTAACCCTACCCCTAACCCTAACCCCTAACCCCAAACCCTAAACCCTAACCCTAACCGTAACCCTAACCCTATCCCTAACCCTAACCTGACGGACAGGCTGGAACCAGCTGCTCAACTCGCCGGAACCACCTGCCAGACATGCCAGAACCACCTGCCGAGCACGCCGGAGCCACCTGCTGGACTCACCAGAACCACCTGCCTGACAGGCCAAAATCAACAGCTGGCTATGAGAGAACCACCTGGCAGAGAATCCGCAATAACCTGCCAGGCATGCAGGAACCACCTCTCAGACGTAAGAGAACCACGTGCCGGACACGCTGGAACCACGTCCTGGACAGACTGGAACCACCTGCCGGACATGCCTGGACCACCTGCCGAGCACGCCGGAACCACCTGCTCGACTCGCAGGACCCATGTGCCAGACACGCCAAAATGAACTGCCAGCTACACCAGAACCACTTACCGGACACTCCGGAATAACCTGCCCGGCATGCCAGAACCACCTCTCAGAAGTGCCAGAAGCACGTGCTGGACATGCCGGAACAACCTATCGGACAGAACGGAACAACCTGCCGGACACACCAAAATCACCTGCGGGCTACGCCAGAACCACTTGGAGGACTCTCCGGGAAAACCTGCCGGGCATGCTGGAACCACGTCTCAGACGCGCCTGAACCACGTGGCGGACACTCCGGAAACGCATGTCGGGCCGGCCGGAACCACCTCTCAGACGTGCCAGAACCTCATGCCGGACACCCCAGAACCACCTGCTGGACAGACCGGAAACACCTGCCGGACACGCCGGAACCACATTTTCGACTCGCTGGAACCACATTCTGGACATGGCAAAATCACCTGCCGCCTATGCCAGAACCGCTTGGCGAACACTCCGGAATCACCTGTCAGGCATGCCGGAACCACCTCTCAGACCTGCCAGAACCACATGCCAATGACACCGGAAGCACCTGCCGAGCATGCCGGAAGCACCTGCTCGACTCGCCAGAACCACCTGTCGGACACGCCAAAATCACCTGCCGGCTACGCCACAGCCAGTTGGTGAACACTCCGGAAACACCTGCCGGGCTGGCTGGAACCTCCTGCCAGCTACGCCAGAACCACTTGGCGGAGACTCCAGTAACACCTGTTGGGCCAGCCGGAACCACCTCTCAGACGTGCCAGAACCATGTGCCTGAGATGCTGGAACCACACCCCGAACAGACCGAAACCACCTGCCAGACCCAACTGAACCACCTGCTGAGCACGCAGGAACAACCTGCTCGCCTCGCCGGAACCACCTGCCGGGCGCAGCGGAAGCACCTGCCGAGCGCGCCGGAGCCACCTGCTCGCCTCGCCGGAACCACCTGTCGGGCCCAGCGGAAGCAACTGCCGAGCGCGCCGGAGCCACCTGCTCGCGTCGCCGGAACCACGTGCCGGGCCCTAACCCTAACCCTAACCCTAACCCTATCCCCAAACCCTAACCCTAACCCTAACCCCTAACCCTAAGCCTAACCCTAAACCCTAACCCAACCGTAACCCTAACCCTAACCCTACCCCTAACCCTAACCCCTAACCCCAAACCCTAAACCCTAACCCTAACTGTAACCCTAACCCTATCCCTAACCCTAACCTGACGGACAGGCTGGAACCAGCTGCTCAACTCGCCGGAACCACCTGCCAGACATGCCAGAACCACCTGCCGAGCACGCCGGAGCCACCTGCTGGACTCACCAGAACCACCTGCCTGACAGGCCAAAATCAACAGCTGGCTATGAGAGAACCACCTGGCAGACAATCCGCAATAACCTGCCAGGCATGCAGGAACCACCTCTCAGACGTAAGAGAACCACGTGCCGGACACGCTGGAACCACGTCCTGGACAGACTGGAACCACCTGCCGGACATGCCTGGACCACGTGCCGAGCACGCCGGAACCACCTGCTCGACTCGCAGGACCCATGTGCCAGACACGCCAAAATGAACTGCCGGCTACACCAGAACCACTTACCGGACACTCCGGAATAACCTGCCCGGCATGCCAGAACCACCTCTCAGAAGTGCCAGAAGCACGTGCTGGACATGCCGGAACAACCTATCGGACAGAACGGAACAACCTGCCAGACACACCAAAATCACCTGCGGGCTACGCCAGAACCACTTGGAGGACTCTCCGGGAAAACCTGCCGGGCATGCTGGAACCACCTCTCAGACGTGCCTGAACCACGTGGCGGACACTCTGGAAACGCATGTCGGGCCGGCCGGAACCACCTCTCAGACGTGCCAGAACCTCATGCCGGACACCCCAGAACCACCTGCTGGACAGACCGGAAACACCTGCCGGACACGCCGGAACCACATGTTCGACTCGCTGGAACCACATTCTGGACATGGCAAAATCACCTGCCGCCTATGCCAGAACCACTTGGCGAACACTCCGGAATCACCTGTCAGGCATGCCGGAACCACCTCTCAGACCTGCCAGAACCACATGCCAATGACACCGGAAGCACCTGCCGAGCATGCCGGAAGCACCTGCTCGACTCGCCAGAACCACCTGTCGGACACGCCAAAATCACCTGCCGGCTACGCCACAGCCAGTTGGTGAACACTCCGGAAACACCTGCCGGGCTGGCTGGAGCCACCTGCCAGTCACGCCAACATCACCTGCCAGCTACGCCAGAACCACTTGGCGGAGACTCCAGAAACACCTGTTGGGCCAGCCGGAACCACCTCTCAGACGTGCCAGAACCATGTGCCTGAGATGCTGGAACCACACCCCGAACAGACCGAAACCACCTGCCAGACCCAACTAAACCACCTGCCGAGCACGCAGGAACAACCTGCTCGCCTCGCCGGAACCACCTGCCGGGCGCAGCGGAAGCACCTGCCGAGCGCGCCGGAGCCACCTGCTCGCCTCGCCGGAAACACCAGCCGGGCCCAGCGGAAGCACGTGCCGAGCGCGCCGGAGCCACCTGCTCGCCTCGCCGGAACCACCTGCCCGGCACGCCGGAGCCACCTGCTCGCCTCGCCGGAACCACCTGCCGGGCCCAGCGGAAGCACGTGCCAAGCACGCCGGAGCCACATGCTCGCCTCGCCGGAACCACCTGCCGGGCCCAGCGGAAGCACCTGCCGAGCGCACCGGAGCCACCTGCTCGCCTCGCCGGAACCACGCGCCGGGCCCTAACCCTAACCCTAACCCTAACCCTATCCCCAAACCCTAACCCTAACCCTAACCCCTAACCCTAAGCCTAACCCTAAACCCTAACCCAACCGTAACCCTAACCCTAACCCTACCCCTAACCCTAACCCCTAACCCCAAACCCTAAACCCTAACCCTAACCGTAACCCTAACCCTATCCCTAACCCTAACCTGACGGACAGGCTGGAACCAGCTGCTCAACTCGCCGGAACCACCTGCCAGACATGCCAGAACCACCTGCCGAGCACGCCGGAGCCACCTGCTGGACTCACCAGAACCACCTGCCTGACAGGCCAAAATCAACAGCTGGCTATGAGAGAACCACCTGGCAGACAATCCGCAATAACCTGCCAGGCATGCAGGAACCACCTCTCAGACGTAAGATAACCACGTGCCGGACACGCTGGAACCACATCCTGGACAGACTGGAACCACCTGCCGGACATGCCTGGACCACCTGCCGAGCACGCCGGAACCACCTGCTCGACTCGCAGGACCCATGTGCCAGACACGCCAAAATGAACTGCGGCTACACCAGAACCACTTACCGGACACTCCGGAATAACCTGCCCGGCATGCCAGAACCACCTCTCAGAAGTGCCAGAAGCACGTGCTGGACATGCCGGAACAACCTATCGGACAGAATGGAACAACCTGCCGGACACACCAAAATCACCTGCGGGCTACGCCAGAACCACTTGGAGGACTCTCCGGGAAAACCTGCCGGGCATGCTGGAACCACCTCTCAGACGTGCCTGAACCACGTGGCGGACACTCCGGAAACGCATGTCGGGCCGGCCGGAACCACCTCTCAGACGTGCCAGAACCTCATGCCGGACACCCCAGAACCACCTGCTGGACAGACCGGAAACACCTGCCGGACACGCCGGAACCACATGTTCGACTCGCTGGAACCACATTCTGGACATGGCAAAATCACCTGCCGCCTATGCCAGAACCGCTTGGCGAACACTCCGGAATCACCTGTCAGGCATGCCGGAACCACCTCTCAGACCTGCCAGAACCGCATGCCAAAGACACCGGAAGCACCTGCCGAGCATGCCGGAAGCACCTGCTCGACTCGCCAGAACCACCTGTCGGACACGCCAAAATCACCTGCCGGCTACGCCACAGCCAGTTGGTGAACACTCCGGAAACACCTGCCGGGCTGGCTGGAACCACCTGCCAGTCACGCCAACATCACCTGCCAGCTACGCCAGAACCACTTGGCGGAGACTCCAGAAACACCTGCTGGGCCAGCCGGAACCACCTCTCAGACGTGCCAGAACCATGTGCCTGAGATGCTGGAACCACACCCCGAACAGACCGAAACCACCTGCCAGACCCAACTGAACCACCTGCCGAGCACGCAGGAACAACCTGCTCGCCTCACCGGAACCACCTGCCGGGCGCAGCGGAAGCACCTGCCGAGCGCGCCGGAGCCACATGCTCGCCTCGCCGGAACCAACTGCCCGGCGCGCCGGAGCCACCTGCTCGCCTCGCCGGAACCACCTGCCAGGCCCAGCGGAAGCACCTGCCGAGCGCGCCGGAGCCACCTGGTCGCCTAGCCGGAACCACCTGCCCGGCCCAGCGGAAGCACCTGCCGAGCGCGCCGGAGCCACCTGCTCGCCTCGCCGGAACCACGCGCCGGGCCCCAACCCTAACCCTAACCCTAACCCTTTCCCCAAACCCTAACCCTAACCCTATCCCCTAACCCTAAGCCTAACCCTAAACCCTAACCCAACCGTAACCCTAACCCTAACCCTACCCCTAACCCTAACCCCTAACCCCAAACCCTAAACCCTAACCCTAACCGTAACCCTAACCCTATCCCTAACCCTAACCTGACGGACAGGCTGGAACCAGCTGCTCAACTCGCCGGAACCACCTGCCGGGCGCAGCGGAAGCACCTGCCGAGCGCGCCGGAGCCACCTGCTCGCCTCGCCGGAAACACCTGCCGGGCCCAGCGGAAGCACGTGCGAAGCACGCCGGAGCCACATGCTCGCCTCGCCAGAACCACCTGCCGGGCCCAGCGGAAGCACCTGCCGAGCGCGCCGGAGCCACCTGCTCGACTCGCAGGACCCATGTGCCAGACACGCCAAAATGAACTGCCGGCTACACCAGAACCACTTACCGGACACTCCGGAATAACCTGCCCGGCATGCCAGAACCAACTCTCAGAAGTGCCAGAAGCACGTGCTGGACATGCCGGAACAACCTATCGGACAGAATGGAACAACCTGCCGGACACACCAAAATCACCTGCGGGCTACGCCAGAACCACTTGGAGGACTCTCCGGGAAAACCTGCCGGGCATGCTGGAACCACCTCTCAGACGTGCCTGAACCACGTGGCGGACACTCCGGAAACGCATGTCGGGCCGGCCGGAACCACCTCTCAGACGTGACAGAACCTCATGCCGGACACCCCAGAACCACCTGCTGGACAGACCGGAAACACCTGCCGGACACGCCGGAACCACATGTTCGACTCGCTGGAACCACATTCTGAACATGGCAAAATCACCTGCCGCCTATGCCAGAACCGCTTGGCGAACACTCCGGAATCACCTGTCAGGCATGCCGGAACCACCTCTCAGACATGCCAGAACCACATGCCAATGACACCGGAAGCACCTGCCGAGCATGCCGGAAGCACCTGCTCGACTCGCCAGAACCACCTGTAAGACACGGCAAAATCACCTGCCGGCTACGCCACAGCCAGTTGGTGAACACTCCGGAAACACCTGCCGGGCTGGCTGGAACCACCTGCCAGTCACGCCAACATCACCTGCCAGCTACGCCAGAACCACTTGGCGGAGACTCCAGAAACACCTGTTGGGCCAGCCGGAACCACCTCTCAGACGTGCCAGAACCATGTGCCTGAGATGCTGGAACCACACCCCGAACAGACCGAAACCACCTGCCAGACCCAACTGAACCAGCTGCCGAGCACGCAGGAACAACCTGCTCGCCTCGCCGGAACCACTTGCCGGGCGCAGCGGAAGCACCTGCCGAGCGCGCCGGAGCCACCTGCTCGCCTCACCGGAACCACCTGCCGGGCCCAGCGGAAGCACCTGCCGAGCGCGCCGGAGCCACCTGCTCGCATCGCCGGAACCACGTGCCGGGCACTAACCCTAACCCTAACCCTAACCCTAACCCTATCCCCAAACCCTAACCCTAACCCTAACCCCTAACCCTAAGCCTAACCCTAAACCCTAACCCAACCGTAACCCTAACCCTAACCCTACCCCTAACCCTAACCCCTAACCCCAAACCCTAAACCCTAACCCTAACCGTAACCCTAACCCTATCCCTAACCCTAACCTGACGGACAGGCTGGAACCAGCTGCTCAACTCGCCGGAACCACCTGCCAGACATGCCAGAACCACCTGCCCAGCACGCCGGAGCCACCTGCTGGACTCACCAGAACCACCTGCCTGACAGGCCAAAATCAACAGCTGGCTATGAGAGAACCACCTGGCAGACAATCCGCAATAACCTGCCAGGCATGCAGGAACCACCTCTCAGACGTAAGAGAACCACGTGCCGGACACGCTGGAACCACGTCCTGGACAGACTGGAACCACCTGCCGGACATGCCTGGACCACCTGCCGAGCACGCCGGAACCACCTGCTCGACTCGCAGGACCCATGTGCCAGACACGCCAAAATGAACTGCCGGCTACACCAGAACCACTTACCGGACACTCCGGAATAACCTGCCCGGCATGCCAGAACCACCTCTCAGAAGTGCCAGAAGCACGTGCTGGACATGTCGGAACAACCTATCGGACAGAACGGAACAACCTGCCGGACACACCAAAATCACCTGCGGGCTACGCCAGAACCACTTGGAGGACTCTCCGGGAAAACCTGCCGGGCATGCTGGAACCACCTCTCAGACGCGCCTGAACCACGTGGCGGACACTCCGGAAACGCATGTCGGGCCGGCCGGAACCACCTCTCAGACGTGCCAGAACCTCATGCCGGACACCCCAGAACCACCTGCTGGACAGACCGGAAACACCTGCCGGACACGCCGGAACCACATTTTCGACTCGCTGGAACCACATTCTGGACATGGCAAAATCACCTGCCGCCTATGCCAGAACCGCTTGGCGAACACTCCGGAATCACCTGTCAGGCATGCCGGAACCACCTCTCAGACCTGCCAGAACCACATGCCAATGACACCGGAAGCACCTGCCGAGCATGCCGGAAGCACCTGCTCGACTCGCCAGAACCACCTGTCGGACACGCCAAAATCACCTGCCGGCTACGCCACAGCCAGTTGGTGAACACTCCGGAAACACCTGCCGGGCTGGCTGGAACCACCTGCCAGTCACGCCAACATCACCTGCCAGCTACGCCAGAACCACTTGGCGGAGACTCCAGAAACACCTGCTGGGCCAGCCGGAACCACCTCTCAGACGTGCCAGAACCATGTGCCTGAGATGCTGGAACCACACCCCGAACAGACCGAAACCACCTGCCAGACCCAACTGAACCACCTGCCGAGCACGCAGGAACAACCTGCTCGCCTCACCGGAACCACCTGCCGGGCGCAGCGGAAGCACCTGCCGAGCGCGCCGGAGCCACATGCTCGCCTCGCCGGAACCAACTGCCCGGCGCGCCGGAGCCACCTGCTCGCCTCGCCGGAACCACCTGCCAGGCCCAGCGGAAGCACCTGCCGGGCGCGCCGGAGCCACCTGCTCGCCTCGCCGGAACCACCTGCCGGGTGCAGCGGAAGCACCTGCCGAGCGCGCCGGAGCCACCTGGTCGCCTAGCCGGAACCACCTGCCCGGCCCAGCGGAAGCACCTGCCGAGCGCGCCGGAGCCACCTGCTCGCCTCGCCGGAACCACGCGCCGGGCCCCAACCCTAACCCTAACCCTAACCCTATCCCCAAACCCTAACCCTAACCCTATCCCCTAACCCTAAGCCTAACCCTAAACCCTAACCCAACCGTAACCCTAACCCTAACCCTACCCCTAACCCTAACCCCTAACCCCAAACCCTAAACCCTAACCCTAACCGTAACCCTAACCCTATCCCTAACCCTAACCTGACGGACAGGCTGGAACCAGCTGCTCAACTCGCCGGAACCACCTGCCGGGCGCAGCGGAAGCACCTGCCGAGCGCGCCGGAGCCACCTGCTCGCCTCGCCGGAAACACCTGCTGGGCCCAGCGGAAGCACGTGCGAAGCACGCCGGAGCCACATGCTCGCCTCGCCAGAACCACCTGCCGGGCCCAGCGGAAGCACCTGCCGAGCGCGCCGGAGCCACCTGCTCGACTCGCAGGACCCATGTGCCAGACACGCCAAAATGAACTGCCGGCTACACCAGAACCACTTACCGGACACTCCGGAATAACCTGCCCGGCATGCCAGAACCAACTCTCAGAAGTGCCAGAAGCACGTGCTGGACATGCCGGAACAACCTATCGGACAGAATGGAACAACCTGCCGGACACACCAAAATCACCTGCGGGCTACGCCAGAACCACTTGGAGGACTCTCCGGGAAAACCTGCCGGGCATGCTGGAACCACCTCTCAGACGTGCCTGAACCACGTGGCGGACACTCCGGAAACGCATGTCGGGCCGGCCGGAACCACCTCTCAGACGTGCCAGAACCTCATGCCGGACACCCCAGAACCACCTGCTGGACAGACCGGAAACACCTGCCGGACACGCCGGAACCACATGTTCGACTCGCTGGAACCACATTCTGGACATGGCAAAATCACCTGCCGCCTATGCCAGAACCGCTTGGCGAACACTCCGGAATCACCTGTCAGGCATGCCGGAACCACCTCTCAGACATGCCAGAACCACATGCCAATGACACCGGAAGCACCTGCCGAGCATGCCGGAAGCACCTGCTCGACTCGCCAGAACCACCTGTAAGACACGGCAAAATCACCTGCCGGCTACGCCACAGCCAGTTGGTGAACACTCCGGAAACACCTGCCGGGCTGGCTGGAACCACCTGCCAGTCACGCCAACATCACCTGCCAGCTACGCCAGAACCACTTGGCGGAGACTCCAGAAACACCTGTTGGGCCAGCCGGAACCACCTCTCAGACGTGCCAGAACCATGTGCCTGAGATGCTGGAACCACACCCCGAACAGACCGAAACCACCTGCCAGACCCAACTGAACCACCTGCCGAGCACGCAGGAACAACCTGCTCGCCTCGCCGGAACCACCTGCCGGGCCCAGCGGAAGCACCTGCCGAGCGCGCCGGAGCCACCTGCTCGCCTCGCCGGAACCACGTGCCGGGCCCTAACCCTAACCCTAACCCCTAACCCTAAGCCTAACCCTAAACCCTAACCCAACCGTAACCCTAACCCTAACCCTACCCCTAACCCTAACCCCTAACCCCAAACCCTAAACCCTAACCCTAACCGTAACCCTAACCCTATCCCTAACCCTAACCTGACGGACAGGCTGGAACCAGCTGCTCAACTCGCCGGAACCACCTGCCAGACATGCCAGAACCACCTGCCGAGCACGCCGGAGCCACCTGCTGGACTCACCAGAACCACCTGCCTGACAGGCCAAAATCAACAGCTGGCTATGAGAGAACCACCTGGCAGACAATCCGCAATAACCTGCCAGGCATGCAGGAACCACCTCTCAGACGTAAGAGAACCACGTGCCGGACACGCTGGAACCACGTCCTGGACAGACTGGAACCACCTGCCGGACATGCCTGGACCACCTGCCGAGCACGCCGGAACCACCTGCTCGACTCGCAGGACCCATGTGCCAGACACGCCAAAATGAACTGCCGGCTACACCAGAACCACTTACCGGACACTCCGGAATAACCTGCCCGGCATGCCAGAACCACCTCTCAGAAGTGCCAGAAGCACGTGCTGGACATGCCGGAACAACCTATCGGACAGAACGGAACAACCTGCCGGACACACCAAAATCACCTGCGGGCTACGCCAGAACCACTTGGAGGACTCTCCAGGAAAACCTGCCGGGCATGCTGGAACCACCTCTCAGACGTGCCTGAACCACGTGGCGGACACTCCGGAAACGCATGTCGGGCCGGCCGGAACCACCTCTCAGACGTGCCAGAACCTCATGCCGGACACCCCAGAACCACCTGCTGGACAGACCGGAAACACCTGCCGGACACGCCGGAACCACATTTTCGACTCGCTGGAACCACATTCTGGACATGGCAAAATCACCTGCCGCCTATGCCAGAACCGCTTGGCGAACACTCCGGAATCACCTGTCAGGCATGCCGGAACCACCTCTCAGACCTGCCAGAACCACATGCCAATGACACCGGAAGCACCTGCCGAGCATGCCGGAAGCACCTGCTCGACTCGCCAGAACCACCTGTCGGACACGCCAAAATCACCTGCCGGCTACGCCACAGCCAGTGGGTGAACACTCCGGAAACACCTGCCGGGCTGGCTGGAACCACCTGCCAGTCACGCCAACATCACCTGCCAGCTACGCCAGAACCACTTGGCGGAGACTCCAGAAACACCTGCTGGGCCAGCCGGAACCACCTCTCAGACGTGCCAGAACCATGTGCCTGAGATGCTGGAACCACACCCCGAACAGACCGAAACCACCTGCCAGACCCAACTGAACCACCTGCCGAGCACGCAGGAACAACCTGCTCGCCTCACCGGAACCACCTGACGGGCGCAGCGGAAGCACCTGCCGAGCGCGCCGGAGCCACATGCTCGCCTCGCCGGAACCAACTGCCCGGCGCGCCGGAGCCACCTGCTCGCCTCGCCGGAACCACCTGCCAGGCCCAGCGGAAGCACCTGCCGAGCGCGCCGGAGCCACCTGCTCGCCTCGCCGGAACCACGCGCCGGGCCCCAACCCTAACCCTAACCCTAACCCTATCCCCAAACCCTAACCCTAACCCTATCCCCTAACCCTAAGCCTAACCCTAAACCCTAACCCAACCGTAACCCTAACCCTAACCCTACCCCTAACCCTAACCCCTAACCCCAAACCCTAAACCCTAACCCTAACCGTAACCCTAACCCTATCCCTAACCCTAACCTGACGGACAGGCTGGAACCAGCTGCTCAACTCGCCGGAACCACCTGCCGGGCGCAGCGGAAGCACCTGCCGAGCGCGCGGGAGCCACCTGCTCGCCTCGCCGGAAACACCTGCCGGGCCCAGCGGAAGCACGTACGAAGCACGCCGGAGCCACATGCTCGCCTCGCCACAACCACCTGCCGGGCCCAGCGGAAGCACCTGCCGAGCGCGCCGGAGCCACCTGCTCGACTCGCAGGACCCATGTGCCAGACACGCCAAAATGAACTGCCGGCTACACCAGAACCACTTACCGGACACTCCGGAATAACCTGCCCGGCATGCCAGAACCAACTCTCAGAAGTGCCAGAAGCACGTGCTGGACATGCCGGAACAACCTATCGGACAGAATGGAACAACCTGCCGGACACACCAAAATCACCTGCGGGCTACGCCAGAACCACTTGGAGGACTCTCCGGGAAAACCTGCCGGGCATGCTGGAACCACCTCTCAGACGTGCCTGAACCACGTGGCGGACACTCCGGAAACGCATGTCGGGCCGGCCGGAACCACCTCTCAGACGTGCCAGAACCTCATGCCGGACACCCCAGAACCACCTGCTGGACAGACCGGAAACACCTGCCGGACACGCCGGAACCACATTTTCGACTCGCTGGAACCACATTCTGGACATGGCAAAATCACCTGCCGCCTATGCCAGAACCGCTTGGCGAACACTCCGGAATCACCTGTCAGGCATGCCGGAACCACCTCTCAGACATGCCAGAACCACATGCCAATGACACCGGAAGCACCTGCCGAGCATGCCGGAAGCACCTGCTCGACTCGCCAGAACCACCTGTAAGACACGGCAAAATCACCTGCCGGCTACGCCACAGCCAGTTGGTGAACACTCCGGAAACACCTGCCGGGCTGGCTGGAACCACCTGCCAGTCACGCCAACATCACCTGCCAGCTACGCCAGAACCACTTGGCGGAGACTCCAGAAACACCTGTTGGGCCAGCCGGAACCACCTCTCAGACGTGCCAGAACCATGTGCCTGAGATGCTGGAACCACACCCCGAACAGACCGAAACCACCTGCCAGACCCAACTGAACCACCTGCCGAGCACGCAGGAACAACCTGCTCGCCTCGCCGGAACCACCTGCCGGGCCCAGCGGAAGCACCTGCCGAGCGCGCCGGAGCCACCTGCTCGCCTCGCCGGAACCACGTGCCGGGCCCTAACCCTAACCCTAACCCCTAACCCTAAGCCTAACCCTAAACCCTAACCCAACCGTAACCCTAACCCTAACCCTACCCCTAACCCTAACCCCTAACCCCAAACCCTAAACCCTAACCCTAACCGTAACCCTAACCCTATCCCTAACCCTAACCTGACGGACAGGCTGGAACCAGCTGCTCAACTCGCCGGAACCACCTGCCAGACATGCCAGAACCACCTGCCGAGCACGCCGGAGCCACCTGCTGGACTCACCAGAACCACCTGCCTGACAGGCCAAAATCAACAGCTGGCTATGAGAGAACCACCTGGCAGACAATCCGCAATAACCTGCCAGGCATGCAGGAACCACCTCTCAGACGTAAGAGAACCACGTGCCGGACACGCTGGAACCACGTCCTGGACAGACTGGAACCACCTGCCGGACATGCCTGGACCACCTGCCGAGCACGCCGGAACCACCTGCTCGACTCGCAGGACCCATGTGCCAGACACGCCAAAATGAACTGCCGGCTACACCAGAACCACTTACCGGACACTCCGGAATAACCTGCCCGGCATGCCAGAACCACCTCTCAGAAGTGCCAGAAGCACGTGCTGGACATGCCGGAACAACCTATCGGACAGAACGGAACAACCTGCCAGACACACCAAAATCACCTGCGGGCTACGCCAGAACCACTTGGAGGACTCTCCGGGAAAACCTGCCGGGCATGCTGGAACCACCTCTCAGACGTGCCTGAACCACGTGGCGGACACTCCGGAAACGCATGTCGGGCCGGCCGGAACCACCTCTCAGACGTGCCAGAACCTCATGCCGGACACCCCAGAACCACCTGCTGGACAGACCGGAAACACCTGCCGGACACGCCGGAACCACATGTTCGACTCGCTGGAACCACATTCTGGACATGGCAAAATCACCTGCCGCCTATGCCAGAACCGCTTGGCGAACACTCCGGAATCACCTGTCAGGCATGCCGGAACCACCTCTCAGACCTGCCAGAACCACATGCCAATGACACCGGAAGCACCTGCCGAGCATGCCGGAAGCACCTGCTCGACTCGCCAGAACCACCTGTCGGACACGCCAAAATCACCTGCCGGCTACGCCACAGCCAGTTGGTGAACACTCCGGAAACACCTGCCGGGCTGGCTGGAACCACCTGCCAGTCACGCCAACATCACCTGCCAGCTACGCCAGAACCACTTGGCGGAGACTCCAGAAACACCTGTTGGGCCAGCCGGAACCACCTCTCAGACGTGCCAGAACCATGTGCCTGAGATGCTGGAACCACACCCCGAACAGACCGAAACCACCTGCCAGACCCAACTGAAGCACCTGCCGAGCACGCAGGAACAACCTGCTCGCCTCGCCGGAACCACCTGCCGGGCGCAGCGGAAGCACCTGCCGAGCGCGCCGGAGCCACCTGCTCGCCTCGCCGGAACCACGTGCCGGGCCCTAACCCTAACCCTAACCCTAACCCTATCCCCAAACCCTAACCCTAACCCTAACCCCTAACCCTAAGCCTAACCCTAAACCCTAACCCAACCGTAACCCTAACCCTAACCCTACCCCTAACCCTAACCCCTAACCCCAAACCCTAAACCCTAACCCTAACCGTAACCCTAACCCTATCCCTAACCCTAACCTGACGGACAGGCTGGAACCAGCTGCTCAACTCGCCGGAACCACCTGCCAGACATGCCAGAACCACCTGCCGAGCACGCCGGAGCCACCTGCTGGACTCACCAGAACCACCTGCCTGACAGGCCAAAATCAACAGCTGGCTATGAGAGAACCACCTGGCAGACAATCCGCAATAACCTGCCAGGCATGCAGGAACCACCTCTCAGACGTAAGAGAACCACGTGCCGGACACGCTGGAACCACGTCCTGGACAGACTGGAACCACCTGCCGGACATGCCTGGACCACCTGCCGAGCACGCCGGAACCACCTGCTCGACTCGCAGGACCCATGTGCCAGACACGCCAAAATGAACTGCCGGCTACACCAGAACCACTTACCGGACACTCCGGAATAACCTGCACGGCATGCCAGAACCACCTCTCAGAAGTGCCAGAAGCACGTGCTGGACATGTCGGAACAACCTATCGGACAGAACGGAACAACCTGCCGGACACACCAAAATCACCTGCGGGCTACGCCAGAACCACTTGGAGGACTCTCCGGGAAAACCTGCCGGGCA
The DNA here is from genome assembly GCF_041296235.1 of Equus asinus. NCBI lineage: Eukaryota > Metazoa > Chordata > Mammalia > Perissodactyla > Equidae > Equus > Equus asinus. Next base: position 134,092 of record NW_027225147.1, read on the forward strand.
TGCTGGAACCACCTCTCAGACGCGCCTGAACCACGTTGCGGACACTCCGGAAACGCATGTCGGGCCGGCCGGAACCACCTCTCAGACGTGCCAGAACCTCATGCCGGACACCCCAGAACCACCTGCTGGACAGACCGGAAACACCTGCCGGACACGCCGGAACCACATGTTCGACTCGCTGGAACCACATTCTGGACATGGCAAAATCACCTGCCGCCTATGCCAGAACCGCTTGGCGAACACTCCGGAATCACCTGTCAGGCATGCCGGAACCACCTCTCAGACCTGCCAGAACCACATGCCAATGACACCGGAAGCACCTGTCGAGCATGCCGGAAGCACCTGCTCGACTCGCCAGAACCACCTGTCGGACACGCCAAAATCACCTGCCGGCTACGCCACAGCCAGTGGGTGAACACTCCGGAAACACCTGCCGGGCTGGCTGGAACCACCTGCCAGTCACGCCAACATCACCTGCCAGCTACGCCAGAACCACTTGGCGGAGACTCCAGAAACACCTGCTGGGCCAGCCGGAACCACCTCTCAGACGTGCCAGAACCATGTGCCTGAGATGCTGGAACCACACCCCGAACAGACCGAAACCACCTGCCAGACCCAACTGAACCACCTGCCGAGCACGCAGGAACAACCTGCTCGCCTCACCGGAACCACCTGCCGGGCGCAGCGGAAGCACCTGCCGAGCGCGCCGGAGCCACATGCTCGCCTCGCCGGAACCAACTGCCCGGCGCGCCGGAGCCACCTGCTCGCCTCGCCGGAACCACGCGCCGGGCCCCAACCCTAACCCTAACCCTAACCCTATCCCCAAACCCTAACCCTAACCCTATCCCCTAACCCTAAGCCTAACCCTAAACCCTAACCCAACCGTAACCCTAACCCTAACCCTACCCCTAACCCTAACCCCTAACCCCAAACCCTAAACCCTAACCCTAACCGTAACCCTAACCCTATCCCTAACCCTAACCTGACGGACAGGCTGGAACCAGCTGCTCAACTCGCCGGAACCACCTGCCGGGCGCAGCGGAAGCACCTGCCGAGCGCGCGGGAGCCACCTGCTCGCCTCGCCGGAAACACCTGCCGGGCCCAGCGGAAGCACGTACGAAGCACGCCGGAGCCACATGCTCGCCTCGCCACAACCACCTGCCGGGCCCAGCGGAAGCACCTGCCGAGCGCGCCGGAGCCACCTGCTCGCCTCGCAGGACCCATGTGCCAGACACGCCAAAATGAACTGCCGGCTACACCAGAACCACTTACCGGACACTCCGGAATAACCTGCCCGGCATGCCAGAACCAACTCTCAGAAGTGCCAGAAGCACGTGCTGGACATGCCGGAACAACCTATCGGACAGAATGGAACAACCTGCCGGACACACCAAAATCACCTGCGGGCTACGCCAGAACCACTTGGAGGACTCTCCGGGAAAACCTGCCGGGCATGCTGGAACCACCTCTCAGACGTGCCTGAACCACGTGGCGGACACTCCGGAAACGCATGTCGGGCCGGCCGGAACCACCTCTCAGACGTGCCAGAACCTCATGCCGGACACCCCAGAACCACCTGCTGGACAGACCGGAAACACCTGCCGGACACGCCGGAACCACATTTTCGACTCGCTGGAACCACATTCTGGACATGGCAAAATCACCTGCCGCCTATGCCAGAACCGCTTGGCGAACACTCCGGAATCACCTGTCAGGCATGCCGGAACCACCTCTCAGACCTGCCAGAACCACATGCCAATGACACCGGAAGCACCTGCCGAGCATGCCGGAAGCACCTGCTCGACTCGCCAGAACCACCTGTCGGACACGCCAAAATCACCTGCCGGCTACGCCACAGCCAGTTGGTGAACACTCCGGAAACACCTGCCGGGCTGGCTGGAACCACCTGCCAGTCACGCCAACATCACCTGCCAGCTACGCCAGAACCACTTGGCGGAGACTCCAGAAACACCTGTTGGGCCAGCCGGAACCACCTCTCAGACGTGCCAGAACCATGTGCCTGAGATGCTGGAACCACACCCCGAACAGACCGAAACCACCTGCCAGACCCAACTGAACCACCTGCCGAGCACGCAGGAACAACCTGCTCGCCTCGCCGGAACCACCTGCCGGGCCCAGCGGAAGCACCTGCCGAGCGCGCCGGAGCCACCTGCTCGCCTCGCCGGAACCACGTGCCGGGCCCTAACCCTAACCCTAACCCCTAACCCTAAGCCTAACCCTAAACCCTAACCCAACCGTAACCCTAACCCTAACCCTACCCCTAACCCTAACCCCTAACCCCAAACCCTAAACCCTAACCCTAACCGTAACCCTAACCCTATCCCTAACCCTAACCTGACGGACAGGCTGGAACCAGCTGCTCAACTCGCCGGAACCACCTGCCGGGCGCAGCGGAAGCACCTGCCGAGCGCGCGGGAGCCACCTGCTCGCCTCGCCGGAAACACCTGCCGGGCCCAGCGGAAGCACGTACGAAGCACGCCGGAGCCACATGCTCGCCTCGCCACAACCACCTGCCGGGCCCAGCGGAAGCACCTGCCGAGCGCGCCGGAGCCACCTGCTCGACTCGCAGGACCCATGTGCCAGACACGCCAAAATGAACTGCCGGCTACACCAGAACCACTTACCGGACACTCCGGAATAACCTGCCCGGCATGCCAGAACCACCTCTCAGAAGTGCCAGAAGCACGTGCTGGACATGCCGGAACAACCTATCGGACAGAACGGAACAACCTGCCAGACACACCAAAATCACCTGCGGGCTACGCCAGAACCACTTGGAGGACTCTCCGGGAAAACCTGCCGGGCATGCTGGAACCACCTCTCAGACGTGCCTGAACCACGTGGCGGACACTCCGGAAACGCATGTCGGGCCGGCCGGAACCACCTCTCAGACGTGCCAGAACCTCATGCCGGACACCCCAGAACCACCTGCTGGACAGACCGGAAACACCTGCCGGACCCGCCGGAACCACATGTTCGACTCGCTGGAACCACATTCTGGACATGGCAAAATCACCTGCCGCCTATGCCAGAACCGCTTGGCGAACACTCCGGAATCACCTGTCAGGCATGCCGGAACCACCTCTCAGACCTGCCAGAACCACATGCCAATGACACCGGAAGCACCTGCCGAGCATGCCGGAAGCACCTGCTCGACTCGCCAGAACCACCTGTCGGACACGCCAAAATCACCTGCCGGCTACGCCACAGCCAGTTGGTGAACACTCCGGAAACACCTGCCGGGCTGGCTGGAACCACCTGCCAGCTACGCCAGAAGCACTTGGCGGAGACTCCAGAAACACCTGTTGGGCCAGCCGGAACCACCTCTCAGACGTGCCAGAACCATGTGCCTGAGATGCTGGAACCACACCCCGAACAGACCGAAACCACCTGCCAGACCCAACTGAACCACCTGCCGAGCGCGCCGGAGCCTCCTGCTCACCTCGCCGGAACCACCAGCCCAGCGCGCAGGAGCCACCTGCTCGCCTCGCCGGAACCACCCGCCAGGCCCAGCGGAAGCACCTGCCGAGAACGCCGGAACCACCTGCTCGACTCGCAGGACCCATGTGCCAGACACGCCAAAATGAACTGCCGGCTACACCAGAACCACTTACCGGACACTCCGGAATAACCTGCCCGGCATGCCAGAACCACCTCTCAGAAGTGCCAGAAGCACGTGCTGGACATGCCGGAACAACCTATCGGACAGAATGGAACAACCTGCCGGACACACCAAAATCACCTGCGGGCTACGCCAGAACCACTTGGAGGACTCTCCGGGAAAACCTGCCGGGCATGCTGGAACCACCTCTCAGACGTGCCTGAACCACGTGGCGGACACTCCGGAAACGCATGTCGGGCCGGCCGGAACCACCTCTCAGACGTGCCAGAACCTCATGCCGGACACCCCAGAACCACCTGCTGGACAGACCGGAAACACCTGCCGGACCCGCCGGAACCACATGTTCGACTCGCTGGAACCACATTCTGGACATGGCAAAATCACCTGCCGCCTATGCCAGAACCGCTTGGCGAACACTCCGGAATCACCTGTCAGGCATGCCGGAACCACCTCTCAGACATGCCAGAACCACATGCCAATGACACCGGAAGCACCTGCTGAGCATGCCGGAAGCACCTGCTCGACTCGCCAGAACCACCTGTCAGACACGGCAAAATCACCTGCCGGCTACGCCACAGCCAGTTGGTGAACACTCCGGAAACACCTGCCGGGCTGGCTGGAACCACCTGCCAGTCACGCCAACATCACCTGCCAGCTACGCCAGAACCACTTGGCGGAGACTCCAGAAACATCTGTTGGGCCAGCCGGAACCACCTCTCAGACGTGCCAGAACCATGTGCCTGAGATGCTGGAACCACACCCCGAACAGACCGAAACCACCAGCCAGACCCAACTGAAGCACCTGCCGAGCACGCAGGAACAACCTGCTCGCCTCGCCGGAACCACCTGCCGGGCGCCGCGGAAGCACCTGCCGAGCGCGCCGGAGCCACCTGCTCGCCTCGCCGGAACCACGTGCCGGGCCCTAACCCTAACCCTAACCCTAACCCTATCCCCAAACCCTAACCCTAACCCTAACCCCTAACCCTAAGCCTAACCCTAAACCCTAACCCAACCGTAACCCTAACCCTAACCCTACCCCTAACCCTAACCCCTAACCCCAAACCCTAAACCCTAACCCTAACTGTAACCCTAACCCTATCCCTAACCCTAACCTGACGGACAGGCTGGAACCAGCTGCTCAACTCGCCGGAACCACCTGCCAGACATGCCAGAACCACCTGCCGAGCACGCCGGAGCCACCTGCTGGACTCACCAGAACCACCTGCCTGACAGGCCAAAATCAACAGCTGGCTATGAGAGAACCACCTGGCAGACAATCCGCAATAACCTGCCAGGCATGCAGGAACCACCTCTCAGACGTAAGAGAACCACGTGCCGGACACGCTGGAACCACGTCCTGGACAGACTGGAACCACCTGCCGGACATGCCTGGACCACCTGCCGAGCACGCCGGAACCACCTGCTCGACTCGCAGGACCCATGTGCCAGACACGCCAAAATGAACTGCCGGCTACACCAGAACCACTTACCGGACACTCCGGAATAACCTGCCCGGCATGCCAGAACCACCTCTCAGAAGTGCCAGAAGCACGTGCTGGACATGCCGGAACAACCTATCGGACAGAACGGAACAACCTGCCAGACACACCAAAATCACCTGCGGGCTACGCCAGAACCACTTGGAGGACTCTCCGGGAAAACCTGCCGGGCATGCTGGAACCACCTCTCAGACGTGCCTGAACCAGGTGGCGGACACTCCGGAAACGCATGTCGGGCCGGCCGGAACCACCTCTCAGACGTGCCAGAACCTCATGCCGGACACCCCAGAACCACCTGCTGGACAGACCGGAAACACCTGCCGGACACGCCGGAACCACATGTTCGACTCGCTGGAACCACATTCTGGACATGGCAAAATCACCTGCCGCCTATGCCAGAACCGCTTGGCGAACACTCCGGAATCACCTGTCAGGCATGCCGGAACCACCTCTCAGACCTGCCAGAACCACATGCCAATGACACCGGAAGCACCTGCCGAGCATGCCGGAAGCACCTGCTCGACTCGCCAGAACCACCTGTCGGACACGCCAAAATCACCTGCCGGCTACGCCACAGCCAGTTGGTGAACACTCCGGAAACACCTGCCGGGCTGGCTGGAACCACCTGCCAGCTACGCCAGAAGCACTTGGCGGAGACTCCAGAAACACCTGTTGGGCCAGCCGGAACCAACTCTCAGACGTGCCAGAACCATGTGCCTGAGATGCTGGAACCACACCCCGAACAGACCGAAACCACCTGCCAGACCCAACTGAACCACCTGCCGAGCGCGCCGGAGCCACCTGCTCACCTCGCCGGAACCACCTGCCCGGCGCGCCGGAGCCACCTGCTCACCTCGCCGGAACCACCTGCCAGGCCCAGCGGAAGCACCTGCCGTGCGCGCCGGAGCACCTGCTCGACTCGCCAGAACCACCTGTCGGACACGCCAAAATCACCTGCCGGCTACGCCACAGCCAGTTGGTGAACACTCCGGAAACACCTGCCGGGCTGGCTGGAACCACCTGCCAGCTACGCCAGAACCACTTGGCGGAGACTCCAGAAACACCTGTTGGGCCAGCCGGAACCGCCTCTCAGACGTGCCAGAACCATGTGCCTGAGATGCTGGAACCACACCCCAAACAGACCGAAACCACCAGCCAGACCCAACTGAACCACCTGCCGAGCACGCAGGAACAACCTGCTCGCCTCGCCGGAACCACTTGCCGGGCGCAGCGGAAGCACCTGCCGAGCGCGCCGGAGCCACCTGCTCGCCTCGCCGGAACCACCTGCCGGGCCCAGCGGAAGCACCTGCCGAGCGCGCCGGAGCCACCTGCTCGCGTCGCCGGAACCACGTGCCGGGCCCTAACCCTAACCCTGACCCTAACCCTAACCCTATCCCCAAACCCTAACCCTAACCCTAACCCCTAACCCTAAGCCTAACCCTAAACCCTAACCCAACCGTAACCCTAACCCTAACCCTACCCCTAACCCTAACCCCTAACCCCAAACCCTAAACCCTTACCCTAACTGTAACCCTAACCCTATCCCTAACCCTAACCTGACGGACAGGCTGGAACCAGCTGCTCAACTCGCCGGAACCACCTGCCGGGTGCAGCGGAAGCACCTGCCGAGCGCGCCGGAGCCACCTGCTCGCCTCGCCGGAACCACCTGCCGGGCCCAGCGCAAGCACGTGCCAAGCACGCCGGAGCCACCTGCTCGCCTCGCTGGAACCACCTGCCGGGCCCAGCGGAAGCACCTGCCGAGCACGCCGGAGCCACCTGCTCGCCTCCCCGGAACCACACGCCGGGCCCTAACCCTAACCCTAACCCTAACCCTATCCCCAAACCCTAACCCTAACCCTAACCCCTAACCCTAAGCCTAACCCTAAACCCTAACCCAACCGTAACCCTAACCCTAACCCTACCCCTAACCCTAACCCCTAACCCCAAACCCTAAACCCTAACCCTAACCGTAACCCTAACCCTATCCCTAACCCTAACCTGACGGACAGGCTGGAACCAGCTGCTCAACTCGCCGGAACCACCTGCCAGACATGCCAGAACCACCTGCCGAGCACGCCGGAGCCACCTGCTGGACTCACCAGAACCACCTGCCTGACAGGCCAAAATCAACAGCTGGCTATGAGAGAACCACCTGGCAGACAATCCGCAATAACCTGCCAGGCATGCAGGAACCACCTCTCAGACGTAAGATAACCACGTGCCGGACACGCTGGAACCACATCCTGGACAGACTGGAACCACCTGCCGGACATGCCTGGACCACCTGCCGAGCACGCCGGAACCACCTGCTCGACTCGCAGGACCCATGTGCCAGACACGCCAAAATGAACTGCCGGCTACACCAGAACCACTTACCGGACACTCCGGAATAACCTGCCCGGCATGCCAGAACCACCTCTCAGAAGTGCCAGAAGCACGTGCTGGACATGCCGGAACAACCTATCGGACAGAATGGAACAACCTGCCGGACACACCAAAATCACCTGCGGGCTACGCCAGAACCACTTGGAGGACTCTCCGGGAAAACCTGCCGGGCATGCTGGAACCACCTCTCAGACGTGCCTGAACCACGTGGCGGACACTCCGGAAACGCATGTCGGGCCGGCCGGAACCACCTCTCAGACGTGCCAGAACCTCATGCCGGACACCCCAGAACCACCTGCTGGACAGACCGGAAACACCTGCCGGACACGCCGGAACCACATGTTCGACTTGCTGGAACCACATTCTGGACATGGCAAAATCACCTGCCGCCTATGCCAGAACCGCTTGGCGAACACTCCGGAATCACCTGTCAGGCATGCCGGAACCACCTCTCAGACATGCCAGAACCACATGCCAATGACACCGGAAGCACCTGCCGAGCATGCCGGAAGCACCTGCTCGACTCGCCAGAACCACCTGTCAGACACGGCAAAATCACCTGCCGGCTACGCCACAGCCAGTTGGTGAACACTCCGGAAACACCTGCCGGGCTGGCTGGAACCACCTGCCAGTCACGCCAACATCACCTGCCAGCTACGCCAGAACCACTTGGCGGAGACTCCAGAAACACCTGTTGGGCCAGCCGGAACCACCTCTCAGACGTGCCAGAACCATGTGCCTGAGATGCTGGAACCACACCCCGAACAGACCGAAACCACCTGCCAGACCCAACTGAAGCACCTGCCGAGCGCGCCGGAGCCACCTGCTCACCTCGCCGGAACCACCTGCCCGGCGCGCCGGAGCCACCTGCTCGCCTCGCCGGAACCACCTGCCAGGCCCAGCGGAAGCACCTGCCGTGCGCGCCGGAGCACCTGCTCGACTCGCCAGAACCACCTGTCGGACACGCCAAAATCACCTGCCGGCTACGCCACAGCCAGTTGGTGAACACTCCGGAAACACCTGCCGGGCTGGCTGGAACCACCTGCCAGCTACGCCAGAACCACTTGGCGGAGACTCCAGAAACACCTGTTGGGCCAGCCGGAACCACCTCTCAGACGTGCCAGAACCATGTGCCTGAGATGCTGGAACCACACCACGAACAGACCGAAACCACCTGCCAGACCCAACTGAACCACCTGCCGAGCACGCAGGAACAACCTGCTCGCCTCGCCGGAACCACTTGCCGGGCGCAGCGGAAGCACCTGCCGAGCGCGCCGGAGCCACCTGCTCGCCTCGCCGGAACCACCTGCCGGGCCCAGCGGAAGCACCTGCCGAGCGCGCCGGAGCCACCTGCTCGCATCGCCGTAACCACGTGCCGGGCACTAACCCTAACCCTAACCCTAACCCTAACCCTATCCCCAAACCCTAACCCTAACCCTAACCCCTAACCCTAAGCCTAACCCTAAACCCTAACCCAACCGTAACCCTAACCCTAACCCTACCCCTAACCCTAACCCCTAACCCCAAACCCTAAACCCTAACCCTAACCGTAACCCTAACCCTATCCCTAACCCTAACCTGACGGACAGGCTGGAACCAGCTGCTCAACTCGCCGGAACCACCTGCCAGACATGCCAGAACCACCTGCCGAGCACGCCGGAGCCACCTGCTGGACTCACCAGAACCACCTGCCTGACAGGCCAAAATCAACAGCTGGCTATGAGAGAACCACCTGGCAGACAATCCGCAATAACCTGCCAGGCATGCAGGAACCACCTCTCAGACGTAAGAGAACCACGTGCCGGACACGCTGGAACCACGTCCTGGACAGACTGGAACCACCTGCCGGACATGCCTGGACCACCTGCCGAGCACGCCGGAACCACCTGCTCGACTCGCAGGACCCATGTGCCAGACACGCCAAAATGAACTGCCGGCTACACCAGAACCACTTACCGGACACTCCGGAATAACCTGCCCGGCATGCCAGAACCACCTCTCAGAAGTGCCAGAAGCACGTGCTGGACATGCCGGAACAACCTATCGGACAGAACGGAACAACCTGCCAGACACACCAAAATCACCTGCGGGCTACGCCAGAACCACTTGGAGGACTCTCCGGGAAAACCTGCCGGGCATGCTGGAACCACCTCTCAGACGTGCCTGAACCACGTGGCGGACACTCCGGAAACGCATGTCGGGCCGGCCGGAACCACCTCTCAGACGTGCCAGAACCTCATGCCGGACACCCCAGAACCACCTGCTGGACAGACCGGAAACACCTGCCGGACCCGCCGGAACCACATGTTCGACTCGCTGGAACCACATTCTGGACATGGCAAAATCACCTGCCGCCTATGCCAGAACCGCTTGGCGAACACTCCGGAATCACCTGTCAGGCATGCCGGAACCACCTCTCAGACCTGCCAGAACCACATGCCAATGACACCGGAAGCACCTGCCGAGCATGCCGGAAGCACCTGCTCGACTCGCCAGAACCACCTGTCGGACACGCCAAAATCACCTGCCGGCTACGCCACAGCCAGTTGGTGAACACTCCGGAAACACCTGCCGGGCTGGCTGGAACCACCTGCCAGCTACGCCAGAAGCACTTGGCGGAGACTCCAGAAACACCTGTTGGGCCAGCCGGAACCACCTCTCAGACGTGCCAGAACCATGTGCCTGAGATGCTGGAACCACACCCCGAACAGACCGAAACCACCTGCCAGACCCAACTGAACCACCTGCCGAGCGCGCCGGAGCCTCCTGCTCACCTCGCCGGAACCACCAGCCCAGCGCGCCGGAGCCACCTGCTCGCCTCGCCGGAACCACCCGCCAGGCCCAGCGGAAGCACCTGCCGAGCACGCCGGAACCACCTGCTCGACTCGCAGGACCCATGTGCCAGACACGCCAAAATGAACTGCCGGCTACACCAGAACCACTTACCGGACACTCCGGAATAACCTGCCCGGCATGCCAGAACCACCTCGCAGAAGTGCCAGAAGCACGTGCTGGACATGCCGGAACAACCTATCGGACAGAATGGAACAACCTGCCGGACACACCAAAATCACCTGCGGGCTACGCCAGAACCACTTGGAGGACTCTCCGGGAAAACCTGCCGGGCATGCTGGAACCACCTCTCAGACGTGCCTGAACCACGTGGCGGACACTCCGGAAACGCATGTCGGGCCGGCCGGAACCACCTCTCAGACGTGCCAGAACCTCATGCCGGACACCCCAGAACCACCTGCTGGACAGACCGGAAACACCTGCCGGACACGCCGGAACCACATGTTCGACTCGCTGGAACCACATTCTGGACATGGCAAAATCACCTGCCGCCTATGCCAGAACCGCTTGGCGAACACTCCGGAATCACCTGTCAGGCATGCCGGAACCACCTCTCAGACATGCCAGAACCACATGCCAATGACACCGGAAGCACCTGCTGAGCATGCCGGAAGCACCTGCTCGACTCGCCAGAACCACCTGTCAGACACGGCAAAATCACCTGCCGGCTACGCCACAGCCAGTTGGTGAACACTCCGGAAACACCTGCCGGGCTGGCTGGAACCACCTGCCAGTCACGCCAACATCACCTGCCAGCTACGCCAGAACCACTTGGCGGAGACTCCAGAAACATCTGTTGGGCCAGCCGGAACCACCTCTCAGACGTGCCAGAACCATGTGCCTGAGATGCTGGAACCACACCCCGAACAGACCGAAACCACCAGCCAGACCCAACTGAAGCACCTGCCGAGCGCGCCGGAGCCACCTGCTCGCCTCGCCGGAACCACGTGCCGGGCCCTAACCCTAACCCTAACCGTAACCCTATCCCCAAACCCTAACCCTAACCCTAACCCCTAACCCTAAGCCTAACCCTAAACCCTAACCCAACCGTAAACCTAACCCTAACCCTACCCCTAACCCTAACCCCTAACCCCAAACCCTAAACCCTAACCCTAACCGTAACCCTAACCCTATCCCTAACCCTAACCTGACGGACAGGCTGGAACCAGCTGCTCAACTCGCCGGAACCACCTGCCAGACATGCCAGAACCACCTGCCGAGCACGCCGGAGCCACCTGCTGGACTCACCAGAACCACCTGCCTGACAGGCCAAAATCAACAGCTGGCTATGAGAGAACCACCTGGCAGACAATCCGCAATAACCTGCCAGGCATGCAGGAACCACCTCTCAGACGTAAGAGAACCACGTGCCGGACACGCTGGAACCACGTCCTGGACAGACTGGAACCACCTGCCGGACATGCCTGGACCACCTGCCGAGCACGCCGGAACCACCTGCTCGACTCGCAGGACCCATGTGCCAGACACGCCAAAATGAACTGCCGGCTACACCAGAACCACTTACCGGACACTCCGGAATAACCTGCCCGGCATGCCAGAACCACCTCTCAGAAGTGCCAGAAGCACGTGCTGGACATGCCGGAACAACCTATCGGACAGAACGGAACAACCTGCCGGACACACCAAAATCACCTGCGGGCTACGCCAGAACCACTTGGAGGACTCTCCGGGAAAACCTGCCGGGCATGCTGGAACCACCTCTCAGACGTGCCTGAACCACGTGGCGGACACTCCGGAAACGCATGTCGGGCCGGCCGGAACCACCTCTCAGACGTGCCAGAACCTCATGCCGGACACCCCAGAACCACCTGCTGGACAGACCGGAAACACCTGCCGGACACGCCGGAACCACATGTTCGACTCGCTGGAACCACATTCTGGACATGGCAAAATCACCTGCCGCCTATGCCAGAACCGCTTGGCGAACACTCCGGAATCACCTGTCAGGCATGCCGGAACCACCTCTCAGACCTGCCAGGACCACATGCCAATGACACCGGAAGCACCTGCCGAGCATGCCGGAAGCACCTGCTCGACTCGCCAGAACCACCTGTCGGACACGCCAAAATCACCTGCCGGCTACGCCACAGCCAGTTGGTGAACACTCCGGAAACACCTGCCGGGCTGGCTGGAACCACCTGCCAGTCACGCCAACATCACCTGCCAGCTACGCCAGAACCACTTGGCGGAGACTCCAGAAACACCTGTTGGGCCAGCCGGAACCACCTCTCAGACGTGCCAGAACCACGTGCCTGAGATGCTGGAACCACACCCCGAACAGACCGAAACCACCTGCCAGACCCAACTGAAGCACCTGCCGAGCACGCAGGAACAACCTGCTCGCCTCGCCGGAACCACCTGCCGGGCGCAGCGGAAGCACCTGCCGAGCGCGCCGGAGCCACCTGCTCGCCTCGCCGGAACCACGTGCCGGGCCCTAACCCTAACCCTAACCCTAACCCTATCCCCAAACCCTAACCCTAACCCTAACCCCTAACCCTAAGCCTAACCCTAAACCCTAACCCAACCGTAACCCTAACCCTAACCCTACCCCTAACCCTAACCCCTAACCCCAAACCCTAAACCCTAACCCTAACTGTAACCCTAACCCTATCCCTAACCCTAACCTGACGGACAGGCTGGAACCAGCTGCTCAACTCGCCGGAACCACCTGCCAGACATGCCAGAACCACCTGCCGAGCACGCCGGAGCCACCTGCTGGACTCACCAGAACCACCTGCCTGACAGGCCAAAATCAACAGCTGGCTATGAGAGAACCACCTGGCAGACAATCCGCAATAACCTGCCAGGCATGCAGGAACCACCTCTCAGACGTAAGAGAACCACGTGCCGGACACGCTGGAACCACGTCCTGGACAGACTGGAACCACCTGCCGGACATGCCTGGACCACCTGCCGAGCACGCCGGAACCACCTGCTCGACTCGCAGGACCCATGTGCCACACACGCCAAAATGAACTGCCGGCTACACCAGAACCACTTACCGGACACTCCGGAATAACCTGCCCGGCATGCCAGAACCACCTCTCAGAAGTGCCAGAAGCACGTGCTGGACATGCCGGAACAACCTATCGGACAGAACGGAACAACCTGCCGGACACACCAAAATCACCTGCGGGCTACGCCAGAACCACTTGGAGGACTCTCCGGGAAAACCTGCCGGGCATGCTGGAACCACCTCTCAGACGCGCCTGAACCACGTGGCGGACACTCCGGAAACGCATGTCGGGCCGGCCGGAACCACCTCTCAGACGTGCCAGAACCTCATGCCGGACACCCCAGAACCAGCTGCTGGACAGTCCGGAAACACCTGCCGGACACGCCGGAACCACATTTTCGACTCGCTGGAACCACATTCTGGACATGGCAAAATCACCTGCCGCCTATGCCAGAACCGCTTGGCGAACACTCCGGAATCACCTGTCAGGCATGCCGTAACCACCTCTCAGACCTGCCAGAACCACATGCCAATGACACCGGAAGCACCTGCCGAGCATGCCGGAAGCACCTGCTCGACTCGCCAGAACCACCTGTCGGACACGCCAAAATCACCTGCCGGCTACGCCACAGCCAGTGGGTGAACACTCCGGAAACACCTGCCGGGCTGGCTGGAACCACCTGCCAGTCACGCCAACATCACCTGCCAGCTACGCCAGAACCACTTGGCGGAGACTCCAGAAACACCTGCTGGGCCAGCCGGAACCACCTCTCAGACGTGCCAGAACCATGTGCCTGAGATGCGGGAACCACACCCCGAACAGACCGAAACCACCTGCCAGACCCAACTGAACCACCTGCGCAGCGCGCCGGAGCCACCTGCTCGCCTCGCCGGAACCACCCGCCAGGCCCAGCGGAAGCACCTGCCGAGCGCGCCGGAGCCACCTGCTCGCCTCGCCGGAACCACGTGCCGGGCCCTAACCCTAACCCTAACCGTAACCCTATCCCCAAACCCTAACCCTAACCCTAACCCCTAACCCTAAGCCTAACCCTAAACCCTAACCCAACCGTAACCCTAACCCTAACCCTACCCCTAACCCTAACCCCTAACCCCAAACCCTAAACCCTAACCCTAACTGTAACCCTAACCCTATCCCTAACCCTAACCTGACGGACAGGCTGGAACCAGCTGCTCAACTCGCCGGAACCACCTGCCAGACATGCCAGAACCACCTGCCGAGCACGCCGGAGCCACCTGCTGGACTCACCAGAACCACCTGCCTGACAGGCCAAAATCAACAGCTGGCTATGAGAGAACCACCTGGCAGACAATCCGCAATAACCTGCCAGGCATGCAGGAACCACCTCTCAGACGTAAGAGAACCACGTGCCGGACACGCTGGAACCATGTCCTGGACAGACTGGAACCACCTGCCGGACATGCCTGGACCACCTGCCGAGCACGCCGGAACCACCTGCTCGACTCGCAGGACCCATGTGCCAGACACGCCAAAATGAACTGCCGGCTACACCAGAACCACTTACCGGACACTCCGGAATAACCTGCCCGGCATGCCAGAACCACCTCTCAGAAGTGCCAGAAGCACGTGCTGGACATGCCGGAACAACCTATCGGACAGAACGGAACAACCTGCCGGACACACCAAAATCACCTGCGGGCTACGCCAGAACCACTTGGAGGACTCTCCGGGAAAACCTGCCGGGCATGCTGGAACCACCTCTCAGACGCGCCTGAACCACGTGGCGGACACTCCGGAAACGCATGTCGGGCCGGCCGGAACCACCTCTCAGACGTGCCAGAACCTCATGCCGGACACCCCAGAACCAGCTGCTGGACAGTCCGGAAACACCTGCCGGACACGCCGGAACCACATTTTCGACTCGCTGGAACCACATTCTGGACATGGCAAAATCACCTGCCGCCTATGCCAGAACCGCTTGGCGAACACTCCGGAATCACCTGTCAGGCATGCCGGAACCACCTCTCAGACCTGCCAGAACCACATGCCAATGACACCGGAAGCACCTGCCGAGCATGCCGGAAGCACCTGCTCGACTCGCCAGAACCACCTGTCGGACACGCCAAAATCACCTGCCGGCTACGCCACAGCCAGTTGGTGAACACTCCGGAAACACCTGCCGGGCTGGCTGGAACCACCTGCCAGTCACGCCAACATCACCTGCCAGCTACGCCAGAACCACTTGGCGGAGACTCCAGAAACACCTGCTGGGCCAGCCGGAACCACCTCTCAGACGTGCCAGAACCATGTGCCTGAGATGCTGGAACCACACCCCGAACAGACCGAAACCACCTGCCAGACCCAACTGAACCACCTGCCGAGCACGCAGGAACAACCTGCTCGCCTCAACGGAACCACCTGCCGGGCGCAGCGGAAGCACCTGCCGAGCGCGCCGGAGCCACATGCTCGCCTCGCCGGAACCAACTGCCCGGCGCGCCGGAGCCACCTGCTCGCCTCGCCGGAACCACCTGCCAGGCCCAGCGGAAGCACCTGCCGGGCGCGCCGGAGCCACCTGCTCGCCTCGCCGGAACCACCTGCCGGGTGCAGCGGAAGCACCTGCCGAGCGCGCCGGAGCCACCTGGTCGCCTCGCCGGAACCACCTGCCCGGCACAGCGGAAGCACCTGCCGAGCGCGCCGGAGCCACCTGCTCGCCTCGCCGGAACCACGCGCCGGGCCCCAACCCTAACCCTAACCCTAACCCTATCCCCAAACCCTAACCCTAACCCTATCCCCTAACCCTAAGCCTAACCCTAAACCCTAACCCAACCGTAACCCTAACCCTAACCCTACCCCTAACCCTAACCCCTAACCCCAAACCCTAAACCCTAACCCTAACCGTAACCCTAACCCTATCCCTAACCCTAACCTGACGGACAGGCTGGAACCAGCTGCTCAACTCGCCGGAACCACCTGCCGGGCACAGCGGAAGCACCTGCCGAGCGCGCCGGAGCCACCTGCTCGCCTCGCCGGAAACACCTGCCGGGCCCAGCGGAAGCACGTGCGAAGCACGCCGGAGCCACATGCTCGCCTCGCCGGAACCACCTGCCGGGCCCAGCGGAAGCACCTGCCGAGCGCGCCGGAGCCACCTGCTCGACTCGCAGGACCCATGTGCCAGACACGCCAAAATGAACTGCCGGCTACACCAGAACCACTTACCGGACACTCCGGAATAACCTGCCCGGCATGCCAGAACCACCTCTCAGAAGTGCCAGAAGCACGTGCTGGACATGCCGGAACAACCTATCGGACAGAATGGAACAACCTGCCGGACACACCAAAATCACCTGCGGGCTACGCCAGAACCACTTGGAGGACTCTCCGGGAAAACCTGCCGGGCATGCTGGAACCACCTCTCAGACGTGCCTGAACCACGTGGCGGACACTCCGGAAACGCATGTCGGGCCGGCCGGAACCACCTCTCAGACGTGCCAGAACCTCATGCCGGACACCCCAGAACCACCTGCTGGACAGACCGGAAACACCTGCCGGACACGCCGGAACCACATGTTCGACTCGCTGGAACCACATTCTGGACATGGCAAAATCACCTGCCGCCTATGCCAGAACCGCTTGGCGAACACTCCGGAATCACCTGTTCAGGCATGCCGGAACCACCTCTCAGACCTGCCAGAACCACATGCCAATGACACCGGAAGCACCTGCCGAGCATGCCGGAAGCACCTGCTCGACTCGCCAGAACCACCTGTAAGACACGGCAAAATCACCTGCCGGCTACGCCACAGCCAGTTGGTGAACACTCCGGAAACACCTGCCGGGCTGGCTGGAACCACCTGCCAGTCACGCCAACATCACCTGCCAGCTACGCCAGAACCACTTGGCGGAGACTCCAGAAACACCTGTTGGGCCAGCCGGAACCACCTCTCAGACGTGCCAGAACCATGTGCCTGAGATGCTGGAACCACACCCCGAACAGACCGAAACCACCTGCCAGACCCAACTGAACCACCTGCCGAGCACGCAGGAACAACCTGCTCGCCTCGCCGGAACCACCTGCCGGGCGCAGCGGAAGCACCTGCCGAGCGCGCCGGAGCCACCTGCTCGCCTCGCCGGAACCACGTGCCGGGCCCTAACCCTAACCCTAACCCCTAACCCTAAGCCTAACCCTAAACCCTAACCCAACCGTAACCCTAACCCTAACCCTACCCCTAACCCTAACCCCTAACCCCAAACCCTAAACCCTAACCCTAACCGTAACCCTAACCCTATCCCTAACCCTAACCTGACGGACAGGCTGGAACCAGCTGCTCAACTCGCCGGAACCACCTGCCAGACATGCCAGAACCACCTGCCGAGCACGCCGGAGCCACCTGCTGGACTCACCAGAACCACCTGCCTGACAGGCCAAAATCAACAGCTGGCTATGAGAGAACCACCTGGCAGACAATCCGCAATAACCTGCCAGGCATGCAGGAACCACCTCTCAGACGTAAGAGAACCACGTGCCGGACACGCTGGAACCACGTCCTGGACAGACTGGAACCACCTGCCGGACATGCCTGGACCACCTGCCGAGCACGCCGGAACCACCTGCTCGACTCGCAGGACCCATGTGCCAGACACGCCAAAATGAACTGCCGGCTACACCAGAACCACTTACCGGACACTCCGGAATAACCTGCCCGGCATGCCAGAACCACCTCTCAGAAGTGCCAGAAGCACGTGCTGGACATGCCGGAACAACCTATCGGACAGAACGGAACAACCTGCCGGACACACCAAAATCACCTGCGGGCTACGCCAGAACCACTTGGAGGACTCTCCGGGAAAACCTGCCGGGCATGCTGGAACCACCTCTCAGACGTGCCTGAACCACGTGGCGAACACTCCGGAAACGCATGTCGGGCCGGCCGGAACCACCTCTCAGACGTGCCAGAACCTCATGCCGGACACCCCAGAACCACCTGCTGGACAGACCGGAAACACCTGCCGGACACGCCGGAACCACATGTTCGACTCGCTGGAACCACATTCTGGACATGGCAAAATCACCTGCCGCCTATGCCAGAACCGCTTGGCGAACACTCCGGAATCACCTGTCAGGCATGCCGGAACCACCTCTCAGACCTGCCAGAACCACATGCCAATGACACCGGAAGCACCTGCCGAGCATGCCGGAAGCACCTGCTCGACTCGCCAGAACCACCTGTCGGACACGCCAAAATCACCTGCCGGCTACGCCACAGCCAGTTGGTGAACACTCCGGAAACACCTGCCGGGCTGGCTGGAACCACCTGCCAGCTACGCCAGAACCACTTGGCGGAGACTCCAGAAACACCTGTTGGGCCAGCCGGAACCACCTCTCAGACGTGCCAGAACCATGTGCCTGAGATGCTGGAACCACACCCCGAACAGACCGAAACCACCTGCCAGACCCAACTGAACCACCTGCCGAGCACGCAGGAACAACCTGCTCGCCTCGCCGGAACCACCTGCCGGGCGCAGCGGAAGCACCTGCCGAGCGCGCCGGAGCCACCTGCTCGCCTCGCCGGAACCACGTGCCGGGCCCTAACCCTAACCCTAACCCCTAACCCTAAGCCTAACCCTAAACCCTAACCCAACCGTAACCCTAACCCTAACCCTACCCCTAACCCTAACCCCTAACCCCAAACCCTAAACCCTAACCCTAACCGTAACCCTAACCCTATCCCTAACCCTAACCTGACGGACAGGCTGGAACCAGCTGCTCAACTCGCCGGAACCACCTGCCAGACATGCCAGAACCACCTGCCGAGCACGCCGGAGCCACCTGCTGGACTCACCAGAACCACCTGCCTGACAGGCTAAAATCAACAGCTGGCTATGAGAGAACCACCTGGCAGACAATCCGCAATAACCTGCCAGGCATGCAGGAACCACCTCTCAGACGTAAGAGAACCACGTGCCGGACACGCTGGAACCACGTCCTGGACAGACTGGAACCACCTGCCGGACATGCCTGGACCACCTGCCGAGCACGCCGGAACCACCTGCTCGACTCGCAGGACCCATGTGCCAGACACGCCAAAATGAACTGCCGGCTACACCAGAACCACTTACCGGACACTCCGGAATAACCTGCCCGGCATGCCAGAACCACCTCTCAGAAGTGCCAGAAGCACGTGCTGGACATGCCGGAACAACCTATCGGACAGAACGGAACAACCTGCCGGACACACCAAAATCACCTGCGGGCTACGCCAGAACCACTTGGAGGACTCTCCGGGAAAACCTGCCGGGCATGCTGGAACCACCTCTCAGACGTGCCTGAACCACGTGGCGAACACTCCGGAAACGCATGTCGGGCCGGCCGGAACCACCTCTCAGACGTGCCAGAACCTCATGCCGGACACCCCAGAACCACCTGCTGGACAGACCGGAAACACCTGCCGGACCCGCCGGAACCACATGTTCGACTCGCTGGAACCACATTCTGGACATGGCAAAATCACCTGCCGCCTATGCCAGAACCGCTTGGCGAACACTCCGGAATCACCTGTCAGGCATGCCGGAACCACCTCTCAGACCTGCCAGAACCACATGCCAATGACACCGGAAGCACCTGCCGAGCATGCCGGAAGCACCTGCTCGACTCGCCAGAACCACCTGTCGGACACGCCAAAATCACCTGCCGGCTACGCCACAGCCAGTTGGTGAACACTCCGGAAACACCTGCCGGGCTGGCTGGAACCACCTGCCAGCTACGCCAGAAGCACTTGGCGGAGACTCCAGAAACACCTGTTGGGCCAGCCGGAACCACCTCTCAGACGTGCCAGAACCATGTGCCTGAGATGCTGGAACCACACCCCGAACAGACCGAAACCACCTGCCAGACCCAACTGAACCACCTGCCGAGCGCGCCGGAGCCTCCTGCTCACCTCGCCGGAACCACCAGCCCAGCGCGCCGGACCCAACTGCTCGCCTCGCCGGAACCACCCGCCAGGCCCAGCGGAAGCACCTGCCGGGCGCGCCGGAGCCACCTGCTCGCCTCGCCGGAACCACATGCCGGGCCCAGCGGAAGCACGTACCGAGCGCGCCAGAGCCACCTGCTCGCCTCGCCGGAACCACCTGCCGGGCCCAGCGGAAGCACCTGCTGAGCGCGCCGGAGCCACCTGCTCGCCTCGCCGGAACCACGTGCCGGGCCCTAACCCTAACCCTAACCCTAACCCTATCCACAAACCCTAAGCCTAACCCTAACCCCTAACCCTAAGCCTAACCGTAAACCCTAACCCAATCGTAACCCTAACCCTAACCCTACCCCTAACCCTAACCCCTAACCCCAAACCCTAAACCCTAACCCTAACTGTAACCCTAACCCTATCCCTAACCATAGCCTGACGGACAGGCTGGAACCAGCTGCTCAACTCGCCGGAACCACCTGCCGGGTGCAGCGGAAGCACCTGCCGAGCGCGCCGGAGCCACCTGCTCGCCTCGCCGGAACCACCTGCCGGGCCCAGCGCAAGCACGTGCCAAGCACGCCGGAGCCACCTGCTCGCCTCGCTGGAACCACCTGCCGGGCCCAGCGGAAGCACCTGCCGAGCACGCCGGAGCCACCTGCTCGCCTCCCCGGAACCACACGCCGGGCCCTAACCCTAACCCTAACCCTAACCCTATCCCCAAACCCTAACCCTAACCCTAACCCCTAACCCTAAGCCTAACCCTAAACCCTAACCCAACCGTAACCCTAACCCTAACCCTACCCCTAACCCTAACCCCTAACCCCAAACCCTAAACCCTAACCCTAACCGTAACCCTAACCCTATCCCTAACCCTAACCTGACGGACAGGCTGGAACCAGCTGCTCAACTCGCCGGAACCACCTGCCAGACATGCCAGAACCACCTGCCGAGCACGCCGGAGCCACCTGCTGGACTCACCAGAACCACCTGCCTGACAGGCCAAAATCAACAGCTGGCTATGAGAGAACCACCTGGCAGACAATCCGCAATAACCTGCCAGGCATGCAGGAACCACCTCTCAGACGTAAGAGAACCACGTGCCGGACACGCTGGAACCACATCCTGGACAGACTGGAACCACCTGCCGGACATGCCTGGACCACCTGCCGAGCACGCCGGAACCACCTGCTCGACTCGCAGGACCCATGTGCCAGACACGCCAAAATGAACTGCCGGCTACACCAGAACCACTTACCGGACACTCCGGAATAACCTGCCCGGCATGCCAGAACCACCTCTCAGAAGTGCCAGAAGCACGTGCTGGACATGCCGGAACAACCTATCGGACAGAAGGGAACAACCTGCCGGACACACCAAAATCACCTGCGGGCTACGCCAGAACCACTTGGAGGACTCTCCGGGAAAACCTGCCGGGCATGCTGGAACCACCTCTCAGACGTGCCTGAACCACGTGGCGGACACTCCGGAAACGCATGTCGGGCCGGCCGGAACCACCTCTCAGACGTGCCAGAACCTCATGCCGGACACCCCAGAACCACCTGCTGGACAGACCGGAAACACCTGCCGGACACGCCGGAACCACATGTTCGACTCGCTGGAACCACATTCTGGACATGGCAAAATCACCTGCCGCCTATGCCAGAACCGCTTGGCGAACACTCCGGAATCACCTGTCAGGCATGCCGGAACCACCTCTCAGACCTGCCAGAACCACATGCCAATGACACCGGAAGCACCTGCCGAGCATGCCGGAAGCACCTGCTCGACTCGCCAGAACCACCTGTAAGACACGGCAAAATCACCTGCCGGCTACGCCACAGCCAGTTGGTGAACACTCCGGAAACACCTGCCGGGCTGGCTGGAACCACCTGCCAGTCACGCCAACATCACCTGCCAGCTACGCCAGAACCACTTGGCGGAGACTCCAGAAACACCTGTTGGGCCAGCCGGAACCACCTCTCAGACGTGCCAGAACCATGTGCCTCAGATGCTGGAACCACACCCCGAACAGACCGAAACCACCTGCCAGACCCAACTGAACCACCTGCCGAGCACGCAGGAACAACCTGCTCGCCTCGCCGGAACCACCTGCCGGGCCCAGCGGAAGCACCTGCCGAGCGCGCCGGAGCCACCTGCTCGCCTCGCCGGAACCACGTGCCGGGCCCTAACCCTAACCCTAACCCCTAACCCTAAGCCTAACCCTAAACCCTAACCCAACCGTAACCCTAACCCTAACCCTACCCCTAACCCTAACCCCTAACCCCAAACCCTAAACCCTAACCCTAACCGTAACCCTAACCCTATCCCTAACCCTAACCTGACGGACAGGCTGGAACCAGCTGCTCAACTCGCCGGAACCACCTGCCAGACATGCCAGAACCACCTGCCGAGCACGCCGGAGCCACCTGCTGGACTCACCAGAACCACCTGCCTGACAGGCCAAAATCAACAGCTGGCTATGAGAGAACCACCTGGCAGACAATCCGCAATAACCTGCCAGGCATGCAGGAACCACCTCTCAGACGTAAGAGAACCACGTGCCGGACACGCTGGAACCACGTCCTGGACAGACTGGAACCACCTGCCGGACATGCCTGGACCACCTGCCGAGCACGCCGGAACCACCTGCTCGACTCGCAGGACCCATGTGCCAGACACGCCAAAATGAACTGCCGGCTACACCAGAACCACTTACCGGACACTCCGGAATAACCTGCCCGGCATGCCAGAACCACCTCTCAGAAGTGCCAGAAGCACGTGCTGGACATGCCGGAACAACCTATCGGACAGAACGGAACAACCTGCCGGACACACCAAAATCACCTGCGGGCTACGCCAGAACCACTTGGAGGACTCTCCGGGAAAACCTGCCGGGCATGCTGGAACCACCTCTCAGACGTGCCTGAACCACGTGGCGGACACTCCGGAAACGCATGTCGGGCCGGCCGGAACCACCTCTCAGACGTGCCAGAACCTCATGCCGGACACCCCAGAACCACCTGCTGGACAGACCGGAAACACCTGCCGGACCCGCCGGAACCACATGTTCGACTCGCTGGAACCACATTCTGGACATGGCAAAATCACCTGCCGCCTATGCCAGAACCGCTTGGCGAACACTCCGGAATCACCTGTCAGGCATGCCGGAACCACCTCTCAGACCTGCCAGAACCACATGCCAATGACACCGGAAGCACCTGCCGAGCATGCCGGAAGCACCTGCTCGACTCGCCAGAACCACCTGTCGGACACGCCAAAATCACCTGCCGGCTACGCCACAGCCAGTTGGTGAACACTCCGGAAACACCTGCCGGGCTGGCTGGAACCACCTGCCAGCTACGCCAGAACCACTTGGCGGAGACTCCAGAAACATCTGTTGGGCCAGCCGGAACCACCTCTCAGACGTGCCAGAACCATGTGCCTGAGATGCTGGAACCACACCCCGAACAGACCGAAACCACCTGCTAGACCCAACTGAAGCACCTGCCGAGCACGCAGGAACAACCTGCTCGCCTCGCCGGAACCACCTGCCGGGCGCAGCGGAAGCACCTGCCGAGCGCGCCGGAGCCACCTGCTCGCCTCGTCGGAACCACCTGCCGGGCGCAGCGGAAGCACCTGCCGAGCGCGCCGGAGCCACCTGCTCGCCTCGCCGGAACCACGTGCCGGGCCCTAACCCTAACCCTAACCCTAACCCTATCCCCAAACCCTAACCCTAACCCTAACCCCTAGCCTAAGCCTAACCCTAAACCCTAACCCAACCGTAAACCTAACCCTAACCCTACCCCTAACCCTAACCCCTAACCCCAAACCCTAAACCCTAACCCTAACCGTAACCCTAACCCTATCCCTAACCCTAACCTGACGGACAGGCTGGAACCAGCTGCTCAACTCGCCGGAACCACCTGCCAGACATGCCAGAACCACCTGCCGAGCACGCCGGAGCCACCTGCTGGACTCACCAGAACCACCTGCCTGACAGGCCAAAATCAACAGCTGGCTATGAGAGAACCACCTGGCAGACAATCCGCAATAACCTGCCAGGCATGCAGGAACCACCTCTCAGACGTAAGAGAACCACGTGCCGGACACGCTGGAACCACGTCCTGGACAGACTGGAACCACCTGCCGGACATGCCTGGACCACCTGCCGAGCACGCCGGAACCACCTGCTCGACTCGCAGGACCCATGTGCCAGACACGCCAAAATGAACTGCCGGCTACACCAGAACCACTTACCGGACACTCCGGAATAACCTGCCCGGCATGCCAGAACCACCTCTCAGAAGTGCCAGAAGCACGTGCTGGACATGCCGGAACAACCTATCGGACAGAACGGAACAACCTGCCAGACACACCAAAATCACCTGCGGGCTACGCCAGAACCACTTGGAGGACTCTCCGGGAAAACCTGCCGGGCATGCTGGAACCACCTCTCAGACGTGCCTGAACCACGTGGCGGACACTCCGGAAACGCATGTCGGGCCGGCCGGAACCACCTCTCAGACGTGCCAGAACCTCATGCCGGACACCCCAGAACCACCTGCTGGACAGACCGGAAACACCTGCCGGACACGCCGGAACCACATGTTCGACTCGCTGGAACCACATTCTGGACATGGCAAAATCACCTGCCGCCTATGCCAGAACCGCTTGGCGAACACTCCGGAATCACCTGTCAGGCATGCCGGAACCACCTCTCAGACCTGCCAGAACCACATGCCAATGACACCGGAAGCACCTGCCGAGCATGCCGGAAGCACCTGCTCGACTCGCCAGAACCACCTGTCGGACACGCCAAAATCACCTGCCGGCTACGCCACAGCCAGTTGGTGAACACTCCGGAAACACCTGCCGGGCTGGCTGGAACCACCTGCCAGCTACGCCAGAAGCACTTGGCGGAGACTCCAGAAACACCTGTTGGGCCAGCCGGAACCACCTCTCAGACGTGCCAGAACCATGTGCCTGAGATGCTGGAACCACACCCCGAACAGACCGAAACCACCTGCCAGACCCAACTGAACCACCTGCCGAGCGCGCCGGAGCCTCCTGCTCACCTCGCCGGAACCACCAGCCCAGCGCGCCGGAGCCACCTGCTCGCCTCGCCGGAACCACCCGCCAGGCCCAGCGGAAGCACCTGCCGGGCGCGCCGGAGCCACCTGCTCGCCTCGCCGGAACCACATGCTGGGCCCAGCGGAAGCACGTACCGAGCGCGCCAGAGCCACCTGCTCGCCTCGCCGGAACCACCTGCCGGGCCCAGCGGAAGCACCTGCTGAGCGCGCCGGAGCCACCTGCTCGCCTCGCTGGAACCACGTGCCGGGCCCTAACCCTAACCCTAACCCTAACCCTATCCACAAACCCTAAGCCTAACCCTAACCCCTAACCCTAAGCCTAACCGTAAACCCTAACCCAATCGTAACCCTAACCCTAACCCTACCCCTAACCCTAACCCCTAACCCCAAACCCTAAACCCTAACCCTAACTGTAACCCTAACCCTATCCCTAACCATAGCCTGACGGACAGGCTGGAACCAGCTGCTCAACTCGCCGGAACCACCTGCCGGGTGCAGCGGAAGCACCTGCCGAGCGCGCCGGAGCCACATGCTCGCCTCGCCGGAAACACCTGCCGGGCCCAGCGGAAGCACGTGCCAAGCACGCCGGAGCCACATGCTCGCCTCGCCGGAACCACCTGCCGGGCCCAGCGGAAGCACCTGCCGAGCGCACCGGAGCCACCTGCTCGCCTCGCCGGAACCACGCGCCGGGCCCTAACCCTAAACCTAACCCTAACCCTATCCCCAAACCCTAACCCTAACCCTAACCCCTAACCCTAAGCCTAACCCTAAACCCTAACCCAACCGTAACCCTAACCCTAACCCTACCCCTAACCCTAACCCCTAACCCCAAACCCTAAACCCTAACCCTAACCGTAACCCTAACCCTATCCCTAACCCTAACCTGACGGACAGGCTGGAACCAGCTGCTCAACTCGCCGGAACCACCTGCC
The DNA here is from genome assembly GCF_041296235.1 of Equus asinus. Lineage (NCBI taxonomy): Eukaryota > Metazoa > Chordata > Mammalia > Perissodactyla > Equidae > Equus > Equus asinus. The sequence continues at coordinate 160,407 of NW_027225147.1, forward strand.
AGACATGCCAGAACCACCTGCCGAGCACGCCGGAGCCACCTGCTGGACTCACCAGAACCACCTGTCGGACACGCCAAAATCACCTGCCGGCTACGCCACAGCCAGTTGGTGTACACTCCGGAAACACCTGCCGGGCTGGCTGGAACCACCTGCCAGCTACGCCAGAACCACTTGGCGGAGACTCCAGAAACACCTGTTGGGCCAGCCGGAACCGCCTCTCAGACGTGCCAGAACCATGTGCCTGAGATGCTGGAACCACACCCCAAACAGACCGAAACCACCTGCCAGACCCAACTGAACCACCTGCCGAGCACGCAGGAACAACCTGCTCGCCTCGCCGGAACCACTTGCCGGGCGCAGCGGAAGCACCTGCCGAGCGCGCCGGAGCCACCTGCTCGCGTCGCCGGAACCACGTGCCGGGCCCTAACCCTAACCCTAACCCTAACCCTAACCCTATCCCCAAACCCTAACCCTAACCCTAACCCCTAACCCTAAGCCTAACCCTAAACCCTAACCCAACCGTAACCCTAACCCTAACCCTACCCCTAACCCTAACCCCTAACCCCAAACCCTAAACCCTAACCCCAACTGTAACCCTAACCCTATCCCTAACCCTAACCTGACGGACAGGCTGGAACCAGCTGCTCAACTCGCCGGAACCACCTGCCGGGTGCAGCGGAAGCACCTGCCCAGCGCGCCGGAGCCACCTGCTCGCCTCGCCGGAACCACCTGCCGGGCCCAGCGCAAGCACGTGCCAAGCACGCCGGAGCCACCTGCTCGCCTCGCTGGAACCACCTGCCGGGCCCAGCGGAAGCACCTGCCGAGCACGCCGGAGCCACCTGCTCGCCTCCCCGGAACCACACGCCGGGCCCTAACCCTAACCCTAACCCTAACCCTATCCCCAAACCCTAACCCTAACCCTAACCCCTAACCCTAAGCCTAACCCTAAACCCTAACCCAACCGTAACCCTAACCCTAACCCTACCCCTAACCCTAACCCCTAACCCCAAACCCTAAACCCTAACCCTAACCGTAACCCTAACCCTATCCCTAACCCTAACCTGACGGACAGGCTGGAACCAGCTGCTCAACTCGCCGGAACCACCTGCCAGACATGCCAGAACCACCTGCCGAGCACGCCGGAGCCACCTGCTGGACTCACCAGAACCACCTGCCTGACAGGCCAAAATCAACAGCTGGCTATGAGAGAACCACCTGGCAGACAATCCGCAATAACCTGCCAGGCATGCAGGAACCACCTCTCAGACGTAAGAGAACCACGTGCCGGACACGCTGGAACCACGTCCTGGACAGACTGGAACCACCTGCCGGACATGCCTGGACCACCTGCCGAGCACGCCGGAACCACCTGCTCGACTCGCAGGACCCATGTGCCAGACACGCCAAAATGAACTGCCGGCTACACCAGAACCACTTACCGGACACTCCGGAATAACCTGCCCGGCATGCCAGAACCACCTCTCAGAAGTGCCAGAAGCACGTGCTGGACATGCCGGAACAACCTATCGGACAGAACGGAACAACCTGCCGGACACACCAAAATCACCTGCGGGCTACGCCAGAACCACTTGGAGGACTCTCCGGGAAAACCTGCCGGGCATGCTGGAACCACCTCTCAGACGTGCCTGAACCACGTGGCGGACACTCCGGAAACGCATGTCGGGCCGGCCGGAACCACCTCTCAGACGTGCCAGAACCTCATGCCGGACACCCCAGAACCACCTGCTGGACAGACCGGAAACACCTGCCGGACACGCCGGAACCACATGTTCGACTCGCTGGAACCACATTCTGGACATGGCAAAATCACCTGCCGCCTATGCCAGAACCGCTTGGCGAACACTCCGGAATCACCTGTCAGGCATGCCGGAACCACCTCTCAGACCTGCCAGAACCACATGCCAATGACACCGGAAGCACCTGCCGAGCATGCCGGAAGCACCTGCTCGACTCGCCAGAACCACCTGTAAGACACGGCAAAATCACCTGCCGGCTACGCCACAGCCAGTTGGTGAACACTCCGGAAACACCTGCCGGGCTGGCTGGAACCACCTGCCAGTCACGCCAACATCACCTGCCAGCTACGCCAGAACCACTTGGCGGAGACTCCAGAAACACCTGTTGGGCCAGCCGGAACCACCTCTCAGACGTGCCAGAACCATGTGCCTGAGATGCTGGAACCACACCCCGAACAGACCGAAACCACCTGCCAGACCCAACTGAACCACCTGCCGAGCGCGCCGGAGCCACCTGCTCACCTCGCCGGAACCACCTGCCCGGCGCGCCGGAGCCACCTGCTCGCCTCGCCGGAACCACCTGCCAGGCCCAGCGGAAGCACCTGCCGTGCGCGCCGGAGCACCTGCTCGACTCGCCAGAACCACCTGTCGGACCCGCCAAAATCACCTGCCGGCTACGCCACAGCCAGTTGGTGTACACTCCGGAAACACCTGCCGGTCTGGCTGGAACCACCTGCCAGCTACGCCAGAACCACTTGGCGGAGACTCCAGAAACACCTGCTGGGCCAGCCGGAACCGCCTCTCAGACGTGCCAGAACCATGTGCCTGAGATGCTGGAACCACACCCCAAACAGACCGAAACCACCTGCCAGACCCAACTGAACCACCTGCCGAGCACGCAGGAACAACCTGCTCGCCTCGCCGGAACCACTTGCCGGGCGCAGCGGAAGCACCTGCCGAGCGCGCCGGAGCCACCTGCTCGCCTCGCCGGAACCACCTGCCGGGCCCAGCGGAAGCACCTGCCGAGCGCGCCGGAGCCACCTGCTCGCGTCGCCGGAACCACGTGCCGGGCCCTAACCCTAACCCTAACCCTAACCCTAACCCTATCCCCAAACCCTAACCCTAACCCTAACCCCTAACCCTAAGCCTAACCCTAAACCCTAACCCAACCGTAACCCTAACCCTAACCCTACCCCTAACCCTAACCCCTAACCCCAAACCCTAAACCCTAACCCCAACTGTAACCCTAACCCTATCCCTAACCCTAACCTGACGGACAGGCTGGAACCAGCTGCTCAACTCGCCGGAACCACCTGCCGGGTGCAGCGGAAGCACCTGCCGAGCGTGCCGGAGCCACCTGCTCGCCTCGCCGGAACCACCTGCCGGGCCCAGCGCAAGCACGTGCCAAGCACGCCGGAGCCACCTGCTCGCCTCGCTGGAACCACCTGCCGGGCCCAGCGGAAGCACCTGCCGAGCACGCCGGAGCCACCTGCTCGCCTCCCCGGAACCACACGCCGGGCCCTAACCCTAACCCTAACCCTAACCCTATCCCCAAACCCTAACCCTAACCCTAACCCCTAACCCTAAGCCTAACCCTAAACCCTAACCCAACCGTAACCCTAACCCTAACCCTACCCCTAACCCTAACCCCTAACCCCAAACCCTAAACCCTAACCCTAACCGTAACCCTAACCCTATCCCTAACCCTAACCTGACGGACAGGCTGGAACCAGCTGCTCAACTCGCCGGAACCACCTGCCAGACATGCCAGAACCACCTGCCGAGCACGCCGGAGCCACCTGCTGGACTCACCAGAACCACCTGCCTGACAGGCCAAAATCAACAGCTGGCTATGAGAGAACCACCTGGCAGACAATCCGCAATAACCTGCCAGGCATGCAGGAACCACCTCTCAGACGTAAGAGAACCACGTGCCGGACACGCTGGAACCACGTCCTGGACAGACTGGAACCACCTGCCGGACATGCCTGGACCACCTGCCGAGCACGCCGGAACCACCTGCTCGACTCGCAGGACCCATGTGCCAGACACGCCAAAATGAACTGCCGGCTACACCAGAACCACTTACCGGACACTCCGGAATAACCTGCCCGGCATGCCAGAACCACCTCTCAGAAGTGCCAGAAGCACGTGCTGGACATGCCGGAACAACCTATCGGACAGAACGGAACAACCTGCCGGACACACCAAAATCACCTGCGGGCTACGCCAGAACCACTTGGAGGACTCTCCGGGAAAACCTGCCGGGCATGCTGGAACCACCTCTCAGACGTGCCTGAACCACGTGGCGGACACTCCGGAAACGCATGTCGGGCCGGCCGGAACCACCTCTCAGACGTGCCAGAACCTCATGCCGGACACCCCAGAACCACCTGCTGGACAGACCGGAAACACCTGCCGGACACGCCGGAACCACATGTTCGACTCGCTGGAACCACATTCTGGACATGGCAAAATCACCTGCCGCCTATGCCAGAACCGCTTGGCGAACACTCCGGAATCACCTGTCAGGCATGCCGGAACCACCTCTCAGACCTGCCAGAACCACATGCCAATGACACCGGAAGCACCTGCCGAGCATGCCGGAAGCACCTGCTCGACTCGCCAGAACCACCTGTAAGACACGGCAAAATCACCTGCCGGCTACGCCACAGCCAGTTGGTGAACACTCCGGAAACACCTGCCGGGCTGGCTGGAACCACCTGCCAGTCACGCCAACATCACCTGCCAGCTACGCCAGAACCACTTGGCGGAGACTCCAGAAACACCTGTTGGGCCAGCCGGAACCACCTCTCAGACGTGCCAGAACCATGTGCCTGAGATGCTGGAACCACACCCCGAACAGACCGAAACCACCTGCCAGACCCAACTGAACCACCTGCCGAGCGCGCCGGAGCCACCTGCTCACCTCGCCGGAACCACCTGCCCGGCGCGCCGGAGCCACCTGCTCGCCTCGCCGGAACCACCTGCCAGGCCCAGCGGAAGCACCTGCCGTGCGCGCCGGAGCACCTGCTCGACTCGCCAGAACCACCTGTCGGACCCGCCAAAATCACCTGCCGGCTACGCCACAGCCAGTTGGTGTACACTCCGGAAACACCTGCCGGTCTGGCTGGAACCACCTGCCAGCTACGCCAGAACCACTTGGCGGAGACTCCAGAAACACCTGCTGGGCCAGCCGGAACCGCCTCTCAGACGTGCCAGAACCATGTGCCTGAGATGCTGGAACCACACCCCAAACAGACCGAAACCACCTGCCAGACCCAACTGAACCACCTGCCGAGCACGCAGGAACAACCTGCTCGCCTCGCCGGAACCACTTGCCGGGCGCAGCGGAAGCACCTGCCGAGCGCGCCGGAGCCACCTGCTCGCCTCCCCGGAACCACACGCCGGGCCCTAACCCTAACCCTAACCCTAACCCTATCCCCAAACCCTAACCCTAACCCTAACCCCTAACCCTAAGCCTAACCCTAAACCCTAACCCAACCGTAACCCTAACCCTAACCCTACCCCTAACCCTAACCCCTAACCCCAAACCCTAAACCCTAACCCTAACCGTAACCCTAACCCTATCCCTAACCCTAACCTGACGGACAGGCTGGAACCAGCTGCTCAACTCGCCGGAACCACCTGCCAGACATGCCAGAACCACCTGCCGAGCACGCCGGAGCCACCTGCTGGACTCACCAGAACCACCTGCCTGACAGGCCAAAATCAACAGCTGGCTATGAGAGAACCACCTGGCAGACAATCCGCAATAACCTGCCAGGCATGCAGGAACCACCTCTCAGACGTAAGAGAACCACGTGCCGGACACGCTGGAACCACATCCTGGACAGACTGGAACCACCTGCCGGACATGCCTGGACCACCTGCCGAGCACGCCGGAACCACCTGCTCGACTCGCAGGACCCATGTGCCAGACACGCCAAAATGAACTGCCGGCTACACCAGAACCACTTACCGGACACTCCGGAATAACCTGCCCGGCATGCCAGAACCACCTCTCAGAAGTGCCAGAAGCACGTGCTGGACATGCCGGAACAACCTATCGGACAGAACGGAACAACCTGCCGGACACACCAAAATCACCTGCGGGCTACGCCAGAACCACTTGGAGGACTCTCCGGGAAAACCTGCCGGGCATGCTGGAACCACCTCTCAGACGTGCCTGAACCACGTGGCGGACACTCCGGAAACGCATGTCGGGCCGGCCGGAACCACCTCTCAGACGTGCCAGAACCTCATGCCGGACACCCCAGAACCAGCTGCTGGACAGACCGGAAACACCTGCCGGACACGCCGGAACCACATGTTCGACTCGCTGGAACCACATTCTGGACATGGCAAAATCACCTGCCGCCTATGCCAGAACCGCTTGGCGAACACTCCGGAATCACCTGTCAGGCATGCCGGAACCACCTCTCAGACATGCCAGAACCACATGCCAATGACACCGGAAGCACCTGCCGAGCATGCCGGAAGCACCTGCTCGACTCGCCAGAACCACCTGTCAGACACGGCAAAATCACCTGCCGGCTACGCCACAGCCAGTTGGTGAACACTCCGGAAACACCTGCCGGGCTGGCTGGAACCACCTGCCAGTCACGCCAACATCACCTGCCAGCTACGCCAGAACCACTTGGCGGAGACTCCAGAAACACCTGTTGGGCCAGCCGGAACCACCTCTCAGACGTGCCAGAACCATGTGCCTGAGATGCTGGAACCACACCCCGAACAGACCGAAACCACCTGCCAGACCCAACTGAACCACCTGCCGAGCGCGCCGGAGCCACCTGCTCACCTCGCCGGAACCACCTGCCCGGCGCGCCGGAGCCACCTGCTCACCTCGCCGGAACCACCTGCCAGGCCCAGCGGAAGCACCTGCCGTGCGCGCTGGAGCACCTGCTCGACTCGCCAGAACCACCTGTCGGACACGCCAAAATCACCTGCCGGCTACGCCACAGCCAGTTGGTGAACACTCCGGAAACACCTGCCGGGCTGGCTGGAACCACCTGCCAGCTACGCCAGAACCACTTGGCGGAGACTCCAGAAACACCTGTTGGGCCAGCCGGAACCGCCTCTCAGACGTGCCAGAACCATGTGCCTGAGATGCTGGAACCACACCCCAAACAGACCGAAACCACCAGCCAGACCCAACTGAACCACCTGCCGAGCACACAGGAACAACCTGCTCGCCTCGCCGGAACCACTTGCCGGGCGCAGCGGAAGCACCTGCCGAGCGCGCCGGAGCCACCTGCTCGCCTCGCCGGAACCACCTGCCGGGCCCAGCGGAAGCACCTGCCGAGCGCGCCGGAGCCACCTGCTCGCGTCGCCGGAACCACGTGCCGGGCCCTAACCCTAACCCTGACCCTAACCCTAACCCTATCCCCAAACCCTAACCCTAACCCTAACCCCTAACCCTAAGCCTAACCCTAAACCCTAACCCAACCGTAACCCTAACCCTAACCCTACCCCTAACCCTAACCCCTAACCCCAAACCCTAAACCCTAACCCTAACTGTAACCCTAACCCTATCCCTAACCCTAACCTGACGGACAGGCTGGAACCAGCTGCTCAACTCGCCGGAACCACCTGCCGGGTGCAGCGGAAGCACCTGCCGAGCGCGCCGGAGCCACCTGCTCGCCTCGCCGGAACCACCTGCCGGGCCCAGCGCAAGCACGTGCCAAGCACGCCGGAGCCACCTGCTCGCCTCGCTGGAACCACCTGCCGGGCCCAGCGGAAGCACCTGCCGAGCACGCCGGAGCCACCTGCTCGCCTCCCCGGAACCACACGCCGGGCCCTAACCCTAACCCTAACCCTAACCCTATCCCCAAACCCTAACCCTAACCCTAACCCCTAACCCTAAGCCTAACCCTAAACCCTAACCCAACCGTAACCCTAACCCTAACCCTACCCCTAACCCTAACCCCTAACCCCAAACCCTAAACCCTAACCCTAACCGTAACCCTAACCCTATCCCTAACCCTAACCTGACGGACAGGCTGGAACCAGCTGCTCAACTCGCCGGAACCACCTGCCAGACATGCCAGAACCACCTGCCGAGCACGCCGGAGCCACCTGCTGGACTCACCAGAACCACCTGCCTGACAGGCCAAAATCAACAGCTGGCTATGAGAGAACCACCTGGCAGACAATCCGCAATAACCTGCCAGGCATGCAGGAACCACCTCTCAGACGTAAGAGAACCACGTGCCGGACACGCTGGAACCACGTCCTGGACAGACTGGAACCACCTGCCGGACATGCCTGGACCACCTGCCGAGCACGCCGGAACCACCTGCTCGACTCGCAGGACCCATGTGCCAGACACGCCAAAATGAACTGCCGGCTACACCAGAACCACTTACCGGACACTCCGGAATAACCTGCCCGGCATGCCAGAACCACCTCTCAGAAGTGCCAGAAGCACGTGCTGGACATGCCGGAACAACCTATCGGACAGAACGGAACAACCTGCCGGACACACCAAAATCACCTGCGGGCTACGCCAGAACCACTTGGAGGACTCTCCGGGAAAACCTGCCGGGCATGCTGGAACCACCTCTCAGACGTGCCTGAACCACGTGGCGGACACTCCGGAAACGCATGTCGGGCCGGCCGGAACCACCTCTCAGACGTGCCAGAACCTCATGCCGGACACCCCAGAACCACCTGCTGGACAGACCGGAAACACCTGCCGGACACGCCGGAACCACATGTTCGACTCGCTGGAACCACATTCTGGACATGGCAAAATCACCTGCCGCCTATGCCAGAACCGCTTGGCGAACACTCCGGAATCACCTGTCAGGCATGCCGGAACCACCTCTCAGACCTGCCAGAACCACATGCCAATGACACCGGAAGCACCTGCCGAGCATGCCGGAAGCACCTGCTCGACTCGCCAGAACCACCTGTCGGACACGCCAAAATCACCTGCCGGCTACGCCACAGCCAGTTGGTGAACACTCCGGAAACACCTGCCGGGCTGGCTGGAACCACCTGCCAGTCACGCCAACATCACCTGCCAGCTACGCCAGAACCACTTGGCGGAGACTCCAGAAACACCTGTTGGGCCAGCCGGAACCAACTCTCAGACGTGCCAGAACCATGTGCCTGAGATGCTGGAACCACACCCCGAACAGACCGAAACCACCTGCCAGACCCAACTGAACCACCTGCCGAGCGCGCCGGAGCCACCTGCTCACCTCGCCGGAACCACCTGCCCGGCGCGCCGGAGCCACCTGCTCACCTCGCCGGAACCACCTGCCAGGCCCAGCGGAAGCACCTGCCGTGCGCGCCGGAGCACCTGCTCGACTCGCCAGAACCACCTGTCGGACACGCCAAAATCACCTGCCGGCTACGCCACAGCCAGTTGGTGAACACTCCGGAAACACCTGCCGGGCTGGCTGGAACCACCTGCCAGCTACGCCAGAACCACTTGGCGGAGACTCCAGAAACACCTTTTGGGCCAGCCGGAACCGCCTCTCAGACGTGCCAGAACCATGTGCCTGAGATGCTGGAACCACACCCCAAACAGACCGAAACCACCAGCCAGACCCAACTGAACCACCTGCCGAGCACGCAGGAACAACCTGCTCGCCTCGCCGGAACCACTTGCCGGGCGCAGCGGAAGCACCTGCCGAGCGCGCCGGAGCCACCTGCTCGCCTCGCCGGAACCACCTGCCGGGCCCAGCGGAAGCACCTGCCGAGCGCGCCGGAGCCACCTGCTCGCGTCGCCGGAACCACGTGCCGGGCCCTAACCCTAACCCTGACCCTAACCCTAACCCTATCCCCAAACCCTAACCCTAACCCTAACCCCTAACCCTAAGCCTAACCCTAAACCCTAACCCAACCGTAACCCTAACCCTAACCCTACCCCTAACCCTAACCCCTAACCCCAAACCCTAAACCCTTACCCTAACTGTAACCCTAACCCTATCCCTAACCCTAACCTGACGGACAGGCTGGAACCAGCTGCTCAACTCGCCGGAACCACCTGCCGGGTGCAGCGGAAGCACCTGCCGAGCGCGCCGGAGCCACCTGCTCGCCTCGCCGGAACCACCTGCCGGGCCCAGCGCAAGCACGTGCCAAGCACGCCGGAGCCACCTGCTCGCCTCGCTGGAACCACCTGCCGGGCCCAGCGGAAGCACCTGCCGAGCACGCCGGAGCCACCTGCTCGCCTCCCCGGAACCACACGCCGGGCCCTAACCCTAACCCTAACCCTAACCCTATCCCCAAACCCTAACCCTAACCCTAACCCCTAACCCTAAGCCTAACCCTAAACCCTAACCCAACCGTAACCCTAACCCTAACCCTACCCCTAACCCTAACCCCTAACCCCAAACCCTAAACCCTAACCCTAACCGTAACCCTAACCCTATCCCTAACCCTAACCTGACGGACAGGCTGGAACCAGCTGCTCAACTCGCCGGAACCACCTGCCAGACATGCCAGAACCACCTGCCGAGCACGCCGGAGCCACCTGCTGGACTCACCAGAACCACCTGCCTGACAGGCCAAAATCAACAGCTGGCTATGAGAGAACCACCTGGCAGACAATCCGCAATAACCTGCCAGGCATGCAGGAACCACCTCTCAGACGTAAGATAACCACGTGCCGGACACGCTGGAACCACATCCTGGACAGACTGGAACCACCTGCCGGACATGCCTGGACCACCTGCCGAGCACGCCGGAACCACCTGCTCGACTCGCAGGACCCATGTGCCAGACACGCCAAAATGAACTGCCGGCTACACCAGAACCACTTACCGGACACTCCGGAATAACCTGCCCGGCATGCCAGAACCACCTCTCAGAAGTGCCAGAAGCACGTGCTGGACATGCCGGAACAACCTATCGGACAGAACGGAACAACCTGCCGGACACACCAAAATCACCTGCGGGCTACGCCAGAACCACTTGGAGGACTCTCCGGGAAAACCTGCCGGGCATGCTGGAACCACCTCTCAGACGTGCCTGAACCACGTGGCGGACACTCCGGAAACGCATGTCGGGCCGGCCGGAACCACCTCTCAGACGTGCCAGAACCTCATGCCGGACACCCCAGAACCACCTGCTGGACAGACCGGAAACACCTGCCGGACACGCCGGAACCACATGTTCGACTCGCTGGAACCACATTCTGGACATGGCAAAATCACCTGCCGCCTATGCCAGAACCGCTTGGCGAACACTCCGGAATCACCTGTCAGGCATGCCGGAACCACCTCTCAGACCTGCCAGAACCACATGCCAATGACACCGGAAGCACCTGCCGAGCATGCCGGAAGCACCTGCTCGACTCGCCAGAACCACCTGTCGGACACGCCAAAATCACCTGCCGGCTACGCCACAGCCAGTTGGTGAACACTCCGGAAACACCTGCCGGGCTGGCTGGAACCACCTGCCAGTCACGCCAACATCACCTGCCAGCTACGCCAGAACCACTTGGCGGAGACTCCAGAAACACCTGTTGGGCCAGCCGGAACCACCTCTCAGACGTGCCAGAACCATGTGCCTGAGATGCTGGAACCACACCCCGAACAGACCGAAACCACCTGCCAGACCCAACTGAACCACCTGCCGAGCGCGCCGAAGCCACCTGCTCACCTCGCCGGAACCACCTGCCCGGCGCGCCGGAGCCACCTGCTCGCCTCGCCGGAACCACCTGCCAGGCCCAGCGGAAGCACCTGCCGTGCGCGCCGGAGCACCTGCTCGACTCGCCAGAACCACCTGTCGGACACGCCAAAATCACCTGCCGGCTACGCCACAGCCAGTTGGTGAACACTCCGGAAACACCTGCCGGGCTGGCTGGAACCACCTGCCAGCTACGCCAGAACCACTTGGCGGAGACTCCAGAAACACCTGTTGGGCCAGCCGGAACCACCTCTCAGACGTGCCAGAACCATGTGCCTGAGATGCTGGAACCACACCCCGAACAGACCGAAACCACCTGCCAGACCCAACTGAACCACCTGCCGAGCACGCAGGAACAACCTGCTCGCCTCGCCGGAACCACTTGCCGGGCGCAGCGGAAGCACCTGCCGAGCGCGCCGGAGCCACCTGCTCGCCTCGCCGGAACCACCTGCCGGGCCCAGCGGAAGCACCTGCCGAGCGCGCCGGAGCCACCTGCTCGCATCGCCGGTACCACGTGCCGGGCACTAACCCTAACCCTAACCCTAACCCTAACCCTATCCCCAAACCCTAACCCTAACCCTAACCCCTAACCCTAAGCCTAACCCTAAACCCTAACCCAACCGTAACCCTAACCCTAACCCTACCCCTAACCCTAACCCCTAACCCCAAACCCTAAACCCTAACCCTAACCGTAACCCTAACCCTATCCCTAACCCTAACCTGACGGACAGGCTGGAACCAGCTGCTCAACTCGCCGGAACCACCTGCCAGACATGCCAGAACCACCTGCCGAGCACGCCGGAGCCACCTGCTGGACTCACCAGAACCACCTGCCTGACAGGCCAAAATCAACAGCTGGCTATGAGAGAACCACCTGGCAGACAATCCGCAATAACCTGCCAGGCATGCAGGAACCACCTCTCAGACGTAAGAGAACCACGTGCCGGACACGCTGGAACCACGTCCTGGACAGACTGGAACCACCTGCCGGACATGCCTGGACCACCTGCCGAGCACGCCGGAACCACCTGCTCGACTCGCAGGACCCATGTGCCAGACACGCCAAAATGAACTGCCGGCTACACCAGAACCACTTACCGGACACTCCGGAATAACCTGCCCGGCATGCCAGAACCACCTCTCAGAAGTGCCAGAAGCACGTGCTGGACACGCCGGAACAACCTATTGGACAGAACGGAACAACCTGCCGGACACACCAAAATCACCTGCGGGCTACGCCAGAACCACTTGGAGGACTCTCCGGGAAAACCTGCCGGGCATGCTGGAACCACCTCTCAGACGCGCCTGAACCACGTGGCGGACACTCCGGAAACGCATGTCGGGCCGGCCGGAACCACCTCTCAGACGTGCCAGAACCTCATGCCGGACACCCCAGAACCACCTGCTGGACAGACCGGAAACACCTGCCGGACACGCCGGAACCACATGTTCGACTCGCTGGAACCACATTCTGGACATGGCAAAATCACCTGCCGCCTATGCCAGAACCGCTTGGCGAACACTCCGGAATCACCTGTCAGGCATGCCGGAACCACCTCTCAGACCTGCCAGAACCACATGCCAATGACACCGGAAGCACCTGCCGAGCATGCCGGAAGCACCTGCTCGACTCGCCAGAACCACCTGTCGGACACGCCAAAATCACCTGCCGGCTACGCCACAGCCAGTTGGTGAACACTCCGGAAACACCTGCCGGGCTGGCTGGAACCACCTGCCAGCTACGCCAGAACCACTTGGCGGAGACTCCAGAAACACCTGTTGGGCCAGCCGGAACCACCTCTCAGACGTGCCAGAACCATGTGCCTGAGATGCTGGAACCACACCCCGAACAGACCGAAACCACCTGCTAGACCCAACTGAACCACCTGCCGAGCACGCAGGAACAACCTGCTCGCCTCGCCGGAACCACCTGCCGGGCGCAGCGGAAGCACCTGCCGAGCGCGCCGGAGCCACCTGCTCGCCTCGCCGGAACCACGTGCCGGGCCCTAACCCTAACCCTAACCCTAACCCTATCCCCAAACCATAACCCTAACCCTAACCCCTAACCCTAAGCCTAACCCTAAACCCTAACCCAACCGTAACCCTAACCCTAACCCTACCCCTAACCCTAACCCCTAACCCCAAACCCTAAACCCTAACCCTAACCGTAACCCTAACCCTATCCCTAACCCTAACCTGACGGACAGGCTGGAACCAGCTGCTCAACTCGCCGGAACCACCTGCCAGACATGCCAGAACCACCTGCCGAGCACGCCGGAGCCACCTGCTGGACTCACCAGAACCACCTGCCTGACAGGCCAAAATCAACAGCTGGCTATGAGAGAACCACCTGGCAGACAATCCGCAATAACCTGCCAGGCATGCAGGAACCACCTCTCAGACGTAAGAGAACCACGTGCCGGACACGCTGGAACCACGTCCTGGACAGACTGGAACCACCTGCCGGACATGCCTGGACCACCTGCCGAGCACGCCGGAACCACCTGCTCGACTCGCAGGACCCATGTGCCAGACACGCCAAAATGAACTGCCGGCTACACCAGAACCACTTACCGGACACTCCGGAATAACCTGCCCGGCATGCCAGAACCACCTCTCAGAAGTGCCAGAAGCACGTGCTGGACACGCCGGAACAACCTATTGGACAGAACGGAACAACCTGCCGGACACACCAAAATCACCTGCGGGCTACGCCAGAACCACTTGGAGGACTCTCCGGGAAAACCTGCCGGGCATGCTGGAACCACCTCTCAGACGCGCCTGAACCACGTGGCGGACACTCCGGAAACGCATGTCGGGCCGGCCGGAACCACCTCTCAGACGTGCCAGAACCTCATGCCGGACACCCCAGAACCACCTGCTGGACAGACCGGAAACACCTGCCGGACACGCCGGAACCACATGTTCGACTCGCTGGAACCACATTCTGGACATGGCAAAATCACCTGCCGCCTATGCCAGAACCGCTTGGCGAACACTCCGGAATCACCTGTCAGGCATGCCGGAACCACCTCTCAGACCTGCCAGAACCACATGCCAATGACACCGGAAGCACCTGCCGAGCATGCCGGAAGCACCTGCTCGACTCGCCAGAACCACCTGTCGGACACGCCAAAATCACCTGCCGGCTACGCCACAGCCAGTTGGTGAACACTCCGGAAACACCTGCCGGGCTGGCTGGAACCACCTGCCAGCTACGCCAGAACCACTTGGCGGAGACTCCAGAAACACCTGTTGGGCCAGCCGGAACCACCTCTCAGACGTGCCAGAACCATGTGCCTGAGATGCTGGAACCACACCCCGAACAGACCGAAACCACCTGCTAGACCCAACTGAACCACCTGCCGAGCACGCAGGAACAACCTGCTCGCCTCGCCGGAACCACCTGCCGGGCGCAGCGGAAGCACCTGCCGAGCGCGCCGGAGCCACCTGCTCGCCTCGCCGGAACCACGTGCCGGGCCCTAACCCTAACCCTAACCCTAACCCTATCCCCAAACCATAACCCTAACCCTAACCCCTAACCCTAAGCCTAACCCTAAACCCTAACCCAACCGTAACCCTAACCCTAACCCTACCCCTAACCCTAACCCCTAACCCCAAACCCTAAACCCTAACCCTAACCGTAACCCTAACCCTATCCCTAACCCTAACCTGACGGACAGGCTGGAACCAGCTGCTCAACTCGCCGGAACCACCTGCCAGACATGCCAGAACCACCTGCCGAGCACGCCGGAGCCACCTGCTGGACTCACCAGAACCACCTGCCTGACAGGCCAAAATCAACAGCTGGCTATGAGAGAACCACCTGGCAGACAATCCGCAATAACCTGCCAGGCATGCAGGAACCACCTCTCAGACGTAAGAGAACCACGTGCCGGACACGCTGGAACCACGTCCTGGACAGACTGGAACCACCTGCCGGACATGCCTGGACCACCTGCCGAGCACGCCGGAACCACCTGCTCGACTCGCAGGACCCATGTGCCAGACACGCCAAAATGAACTGCCGGCTACACCAGAACCACTTACCGGACACTCCGGAATAACCTGCCCGGCATGCCAGAACCACCTCTCAGAAGTGCCAGAAGCACGTGCTGGACACGCCGGAACAACCTATTGGACAGAACGGAACAACCTGCCGGACACACCAAAATCACCTGCGGGCTACGCCAGAACCACTTGGAGGACTCTCCGGGAAAACCTGCCGGGCATGCTGGAACCACCTCTCAGACGCGCCTGAACCACGTGGCGGACACTCCGGAAACGCATGTCGGGCCGGCCGGAACCACCTCTCAGACGTGCCAGAACCTCATGCCGGACACCCCAGAACCACCTGCTGGACAGACCGGAAACACCTGCCGGACACGCCGGAACCACATGTTCGACTCGCTGGAACCACATTCTGGACATGGCAAAATCACCTGCCGCCTATGCCAGAACCGCTTGGCGAACACTCCGGAATCACCTGTCAGGCATGCCGGAACCACCTCTCAGACCTGCCAGAACCACATGCCAATGACACCGGAAGCACCTGCCGAGCATGCCGGAAGCACCTGCTCGACTCGCCAGAACCACCTGTCGGACACGCCAAAATCACCTGCCGGCTACGCCACAGCCAGTTGGTGAACACTCCGGAAACACCTGCCGGGCTGGCTGGAACCACCTGCCAGCTACGCCAGAACCACTTGGCGGAGACTCCAGAAACACCTGTTGGGCCAGCCGGAACCACCTCTCAGACGTGCCAGAACCATGTGCCTGAGATGCTGGAACCACACCCCGAACAGACCGAAACCACCTGCCAGACCCAACTGAACCACCTGCCGAGCACGCAGGAACAACCTGCTCGCCTCCCCGGAGCCACCTGCTCGCCTCGCCGGAACCACCTGCACGGCGCGCCGGAGCCACCTGCTCGCCTCGCCGGAACCACCTGCCGGGCCCTAACCCTAACCCTAACCCTAACCCTAACCCTATCCCCAAACCCTAACCCTAACCCTAACCCCTAACCCTAAGCCTAACCCTAAACCCTAACCCAACCGTAACCCTAACCCCAACCCTACCCCTAACCCTAACCCCTAACCCCAAACCCTAAACCCTAACCCTAACTGTAACCCTAACCCTATCCCTAACCCTAACCTGACGGAGGGCTGGAACCAGCTGCTCAACTCGCCGGAACCACCTGCCGGGTGCAGCGGAAGCACCTGCCGAGCGCGCCGGAGCCACCTGCTCGCCTCGCCGGAACCACCTGCCGGGCCCAGCGCAAGCACGTGCCAAGCACGCCGGAGCCACCTGCTCGCCTCGCTGGAACCACCTGCCGGGCCGAGCGGAAGCACCTGCCGAGCACGCCGGAGCCACCTGCTCGCCTCCCCGGAACCACACGCCGGGCCCTAACCCTAACCCTAACCCTAACCCTATCCCCAAACCCTAACCCTAACCCTAACCCCTAACCCTAAGCCTAACCATAAACCCTAACCCAACCGTAACCCTAACCCTAACCCTACCCCTAACCCTAACCCCTAACCCCAAACCCTAAACCCTAACCCTAACCGTAACCCTAACCCTATCCCTAACCCTAACCTGACGGACAGGCTGGAACCAGCTGCTCAACTCGCCGGAACCACCTGCCAGACATGCCAGAACCACCTGCCGAGCACGCCGGAGCCACCTGCTGGACTCACCAGAACCACCTGCCTGACAGGCCAAAATCAACAGCTGGCTATGAGAGAACCACCTGGCAGACAATCCGCAATAACCTGCCAGGCATGCAGGAACCACCTCTCAGACGTAAGAGAACCACGTGCCGGACACGCTGGAACCACGTCCTGGACAGACTGGAACCACCTGCCGGACATGCCTGGACCACCTGCCGAGCACGCCGGAACCACCTGCTCGACTCGCAGGACCCATGTGCCAGACACGCCAAAATGAACTGCCGGCTACACCAGAACCACTTACCGGACACTCCGGAATAACCTGCCCGGCATGCCAGAACCACCTCTCAGAAGTGCCAGAAGCACGTGCTGGACATGCCGGAACAACCTATCGGACAGAACGGAACAACCTGCCGGACACACCAAAATCACCTGCGGGCTACGCCAGAACCACTTGGAGGACTCTCCGGGAAAACCTGCCGGGCATGCTGGAACCACCTCTCAGACGCGCCTGAACCACGTGGCGGACACTCCGGAAACGCATGTCGGGCCGGCCAGAACCACCTCTCAGACGTGCCAGAACCTCATGCCGGACACCCCAGAACCAGCTGCTGGACAGACCGGAAACACCTGCCGGACACGCCGGAACCACATGTTCGACTCGCTGGAACCACATTCTGGACATGGCAAAATCACCTGCCGCCTATGCCAGAACCGCTTGGCGAACACTCCGGAATCACCTGTCAGGCATGCCGGAACCACCTCTCAGACCTGCCAGAACCACATGCCAATGACACCGGAAGCACCTGCCGAGCATGCCGGAAGCACCTGCTCGACTCGCCAGAACCACCTGTCGGACACGCCAAAATCACCTGCCGGCTACGCCACAGCCAGTTGGTGAACACTCCGGAAACACCTGCCGGGCTGGCTGGAACCACCTGCCAGTCACGCCAACATCACCTGCCAGCTACGCCAGAACCACTTGGCGGAGACTCCAGAAACACCTGTTGGGCCAGCCGGAACCACCTCTCAGACGTGCCAGAACCATGTGCCTGAGATGCTGGAACCACACCCCGAACAGACCGAAACCACCTGCCACACCCAACTGAAGCACCTGCCGAGCACGCAGGAACAACCTGCTCGCCTCGCCGGAACCACCTGCCGGGCGCAGCGGAAGCACCTGCCGAGCGCGCCGGAGCCACCTGCTCGCCTCGCCGGAACCACGTGCCGGGCCCTAACCCTAACCCTAACCCTAACCCTATCCCCAAACCCTAACCCTAACCCTAACCCCTAACCCTAAGCCTAACCCTAAACCCTAACCCAACCGTAACCCTAACCCTAACCCTACCCCTAACCCTAACCCCTAACCCCAAACCCTAAACCCTAACCCTAACTGTAACCCTAAACCTATCCCTAACCCTAACCTGACGGACAGGCTGGAACCAGCTGCTCAACTCGCCGGAACCACCTGCCAGACATGCCAGAACCACCTGCCGAGCACGCCGGAGCCACCTGCTGGACTCACCAGAACCACCTGCCTGACAGGCCAAAATCAACAGCTGGCTATGAGAGAACCACCTGGCAGACAATCCGCAATAACCTGCCAGGCATGCAGGAACCACCTCTCAGACGTAAGAGAACCACGTGCCGGACACGCTGGAACCACATCCTGGACAGACTGGAACCACCTGCCGGACATGCCTGGACCACCTGCCGAGCACGCCGGAACCACCTGCTCGACTCGCAGGACCCATGTGCCAGACACGCCAAAATGAACTGCCGGCTACACCAGAACCACTTACCGGACACTCCGGAATAACCTGCCCGGCATGCCAGAACCACCTCTCAGAAGTGCGAGAAGCACGTGCTGGACATGTCGGAACAACCTATCGGACAGAACGGAACAACCTGCCGGACACACCAAAATCACCTGCGGGCTACGCCAGAACCACTTGGAGGACTCTCCGGGAAAACCTGCCGGGCATGCTGGAACCACCTCTCAGACGCGCCTGAACCACGTGGCGGGCACTCCGGAAACGCATGTCGGGCCGGCCGGAACCACCTCTCAGACGTGCCAGAACCTCATGCCGGACACCCCAGAACCAGCTGCTGGACAGACCGGAAACACCTGCCGGACACGCCGGAACCACATGTTCGACTCGCTGGAACCACATTCTGGACATGGCAAAATCACCTGCCGCCTATGCCAGAACCGCTTGGCGAACACTCCGGAATCACCTGTCAGGCATGCCGGAACCACCTCTCAGACCTGCCAGAACCACATGCCAATGACACCGGAAGCACCTGCCGAGCATGCCGGAAGCACCTGCTCGACTCGCCAGAACCACCTGTCGGACACGCCAAAATCACCTGCCGGCTACGCCACAGCCAGTTGGTGAACACTCCGGAAACACCTGCCGGGCTGGCTGGAACCACCTGCCAGCTACGCCAGAACCACTTGGCGGAGACTCCAGAAACACCTGTTGGGCCAGCCGGAACCACCTCTCAGACGTGCCAGAACCATGTGCCTGAGATGCTGGAACCACACCCCGAACAGACCGAAACCACCTGCTAGACCCAACTGAACCACCTGCCGAGCACGCAGGAACAACCTGCCGAGCGCGCCGGAACCACCTGCCGGGCGCAGCGGAAGCACCTGCCGAGCGCGCCGGAGCCACCTGCTCGCCTCGCCGGAACCACGTGCCGGGCCCTAACCCTAACCCTAACCCTAACCCTATCCCCGAACCCTAACCCTAACCCTAACCCCTAACCCTAAGCCTAACCCTAAACCCTAACCCAACCGTAACCCTAACCCTAACCCTACCCCTAACCCTAACCCCTAACCCCAAACCCTAAACCCTAACCCTAACTGTAACCGTAACCCTATCCCTAACCCTAACCTGACGGACAGGCTGGAACCAGCTGCTCAACTCGCCGGAACCACCTGCCAGACATGCCAGAACCACCTGCCGAGCACGCCGGAGCCACCTGCTGGACTCACCAGAACCACCTGCCTGACAGGCCAAAATCAACAGGTGGCTATGAGAGAACCACCTGGCAGACAATCCGCAATAACCTGCCAGGCATGCAGGAACCACCTCTCAGACGTAAGAGAACCACGTGCCGGACACGCTGGAACCACGTCCTGGACAGACTGGAACCACCTGCCGGACATGCCTGGACCACCTGCCGAGCACGCCGGAACCACCTGCTCGACTCGCAGGACCCATGTGCCAGACACGCCAAAATGAACTGCCGGCTACACCAGAACCACTTACCGGACACTCCGGAATAACCTGCCCGGCATGCCAGAACCACCTCTCAGAAGTGCCAGAAGCACGTGCTGGACATGTCGGAACAACCTATCGGACAGAACGGAACAACCTGCCGGACACACCAAAATCACCTGCGGGCTACGCCAGAACCACTTGGAGGACTCTCCGGGAAAACCTGCCGGGCATGCTGGAACCACCTCTCAGACGCGCCTGAACCACGTGGCGGACACTCCGGAAACGCATGTCGGGCCAGCCGGAACCACCTCTCAGACGTGCCAGAACCTCATGCCGGACACCCCAGAACCACCTGCTGGACAGACCGGAAACACCTGCCGGACCCGCCGGAACCACATGTTCGACTCGCTGGAACCACATTCTGGACATGGCAAAATCACCTGCCGCCTATGCCAGAACCGCTTGGCGAACACTCCGGAATCACCTGTCAGGCATGCCGGAACCACCTCTCAGACCTGCCAGAACCACATACCAATGACACCGGAAGCACCTGCCGAGCATGCCGGAAGCACCTGCTCGACTCGCCAGAACCACCTGTCGGACACGCCAAAATCACCTGCCGGCTACGCCACAGCCAGTTGGTGAACACTCCGGAAACACCTGCCGGGCTGGCTGGAACCACCTGCCAGCTACGCCAGAACCACTTGGCGGAGACTCCAGAACCACCTGTTGGGCCAGCCGGAACCACCTCTCAGACGTGCCAGAACCATGTGCCTGAGATGCTGGAACCACACCCCGAACAGACCGAAACCACCTGCTAGACCCAACTGAACCACCTGCCGAGCACGCAGGAACAACCTGCTCGCCTCGCCGGAACCACCTGCCGGGCGCAGCGGAAGCACCTGCCGAGCGCGCCGGAGCCACCTGCTCGCCTCGCCGGAACCACGTGCCGGGCCCTAACCCTAACCCTAACCCTAACCCTATCCCCAAACCATAACCCTAACCCTAACCCCTAACCCTAAGCCTAACCCTAAACCCTAACCCAACCGTAACCCTATCCCTAACCCTACCCCTAACCCTAACCCCTAACCCCAAACCCTAAACCCTAACCCTAACTGTAACCCTAACCCTATCCCTAACCCTAACCTGACGGACAGGCTGGAACCAGCTGCTCAACTCGCCGGAACCACCTGCCAGACATGCCAGAACCACCTGCCGAGCACGCCGGAGCCACCTGCTGGACTCACCAGAACCACCTGCCTGACAGGCCAAAATCAACAGGTGGCTATGAGAGAACCACCTGGCAGACAATCCGCAATAACCTGCCAGGCATGCAGGAACCACCTCTCAGACGTAAGAGAACCACGTGCCGGACACGCTGGAACCACGTCCTGGACAGACTGGAACCACCTGCCGGACATGCCTGGACCACCTGCCGAGCACGCCGGAACCACCTGCTCGACTCGCAGGACCCATGTGCCAGACACGCCAAAATGAACTGCCGGCTACACCAGAACCACTTACCGGACACTCCGGAATAACCTGCCCGGCATGCCAGAACCACCTCTCAGAAGTGCCAGAAGCACGTGCTGGACATGTCGGAACAACCTATCGGACAGAACGGAACAACCTGCCGGACACACCAAAATCACCTGCGGGCTACGCCAGAACCACTTGGAGGACTCTCCGGGAAAACCTGCCGGGCATGCTGGAACCACCTCTCAGACGCGCCTGAACCATGTGGCGGACACTCCGGAAACGCATGTCGGGCCGGCCGGAACCACCTCTCAGACGTGCCAGAACCTCATGCCGGACACCCCAGAACCAGCTGCTGGACAGACCGGAAACACCTGCCGGACACGCCGGAACCACATTTTCGACTCGCTGGAACCACATTCTGGACATGGCAAAATCACCTGCCGCCTATGCCAGAACCGCTTGGCGAACACTCCGGAATCACCTGTCAGGCATGCCGGAACCACCTCTCAGACCTGCCAGAACCACATGCCAATGACACCGGAAGCACCTGCCGAGCATGCCGGAAGCACCTGCTCGACTCGCCAGAACCACCTGTCAGACACGCCAAAATCACCTGCCGGCTACGCCACAGCCAGTTGGTGAACACTCCGGAAACACCTGCCGGGCTGGCTGGAACCACCTGCCAGCTACGCCAGAACCACTTGGCGGAGACTCCAGAAACACCTGTTGGGCCAGCCGGAACCACCTCTCAGACGTGCCAGAACCATGTGCCTGAGATGCTGGAACCACACCCCGAACAGACCGAAACCATCTGCTAGACCCAACTGAACCACCTGCCGAGCACGCAGGAACAACCTGCTCGCCTCGCCGGAACCACCTGCCGGGCGCAGCGGAAGCACCTGCCGAGCGCGCCGGAGCCACGTGCCGGGCCCTAACCCTAACCCTAACCCTAACCCTATCCCCAAACCCTAACCCTAACCCTAACCCCTAACCCTAAGCCTAACCCTAAACCCTAACGCAACGGTAACCCTAACCCTAACCCTACCCCTAACCCTAACCCCTAACCCCAAACCCTAAACCCTAACCCTAACTGTAACCCTAACCCTATCCCTAACCCTAACCTGACGGACAGGCTGGAACCAGCTGCTCAACTCGCCGGAACCACCTGCCAGACATGCCAGAACCACCTGCCGAGCACGCCGGAGCCACCTGCTGGACTCACCAGAACCACCTGCCTGACAGGCCAAAATCAACAGCTGGCTATGAGAGAACCACCTGGCAGACAATCCGCAATAACCTGCCAGGCATGCAGGAACCACCTCTCAGACGTAAGAGAACCACGTGCCGGACACGCTGGAACCACGTCCTGGACAGACTGGAACCACATGCCGGACATGCCTGGACCACCTGCCGAGCACGCCGGAACCACCTGCTCGACTCGCAGGACCCATGTGCCAGACACGCCAAAATGAACTGCCGGCTACACCAGAACCACTTACCGGACACTCCGGAATAACCTGCCCGGCATGCCAGAACCACCTCTCAGAAGTGCCAGAAGCACGTGCTGGACATGCCGGAACAACCTATCGGACAGAACGGAACAACCTGCCAGACACACCAAAATCACCTGCGGGCTACGCCAGAACCACTTGGAGGACTCTCCGGGAAAACCTGCTGGGCATGCTGGAACCACCTCTCAGACGTGCCTGAACCACGTGGCGGACACTCCGGAAACGCATGTCGGGCCGGCCGGAACCACCTCTCAGACGTGCCAGAACCTCATGCCGGACACCCCAGAACCACCTGCTGGACAGACCGGAAACACCTGCCGGACCCGCCGGAACCACATGTTCGACTCGCTGGAACCACATTCTGGACATGGCAAAATCACCTGCCGCCTATGCCAGAACCGCTTGGCGAACACTCCGGAATCACCTGTCAGGCATGCCGGAACCACCTCTCAGACCTGCCAGAACCACATGCCAATGACACCGGAAGCACCTGCCGAGCATGCCGGAAGCACCTGCTCGACTCTCCAGAACCACCTGTCGGACACGCCAAAATCACCTGCCGGCTACGCCACAGCCAGTTGGTGAACACTCCGGAAACACCTGCCGGGCTGGCTGGAACCACCTGCCAGTCACGCCAACATCACCTGCCAGCTACGCCAGAACCACTTGGCGGAGACTCCAGAAACACCTGCTGGGCCAGCCGGAACCACCTCTCAGACGTGCCAGAACCATGTGCCTGAGATGCTGGAACCACACCCCGAACAGACCGAAACCACCTGCCAGACCCAACTGAACCACCTGCCGAGCACGCAGGAACAACCTGCTCGCCTCACCGGAACCACCTGCCAGGCGCAGCGGAAGTACCTGCCGAGCGCGCCGGAGCCACATGCTCGCCTCGCCGGAAACAACTGCCCGGCGCGCCGGAGCCTCCTGCTCGCCTCGCCGGAACCACCTGCCAGGCCCAGCGGAAGCACCTGCCGGGCGCGCCGGAGCCACCTGCTCGCCTCGCCGGAACCACCTGCCGGGTGCAGCGGAAGCACCTGCCGAGCGCGCCGGAGCCACCTGCTCGCCTCGCCGGAACCACATGCCGGGCCCAGCGGAAGCACCTGCCGAGCGCGCCGGAGCCACCTGCTCGCCTCGCCGGAACCACGCGCCGGGCCCCAACCCTAACCCTAACCCTAACCCTATCCCCAAACCCTAACCCTAACCCTATCCCCTAACCCTAAGCCTAACCCTAAACCCTAACCCAACCGTAACCCTAACCCTAACCCTACCCCTAACCCTAACCCCTAACCCCAAACCCTAAACCCTAACCCTAACCGTAACCCTAACCCTATCCCTAACCCTAACCTGACGGACAGGCTGGAACCAGCTGCTCAACTCGCCGGAACCACCTGCCAGACATGCCAGAACCACCTGCCGAGCACGCCGGAGCCACCTGCTGGACTCACCAGAACCACCTGCCTGACAGGCCAAAATCAACAGCTGGCTATGAGAGAACCACCTGGCAGACAATCCGCAATAACCTGCCAGGCATGCAGGAACCACCTCTCAGACGTAAGAGAACCACGTGCCGGACACGCTGGAACCACGTCCTGGACAGACTGGAACCACCTGCCGGACATGCCTGGACCACCTGCCGAGCACGCCGGAACCACCTGCTCGACTCGCAGGACCCATGTGCCAGACACGCCAAAATGAACTGCCGGCTACACCAGAACCACTTACCGGACACTCCGGAATAACCTGCCCGGCATGCCAGAACCACCTCTCAGAAGTGCCAGAAGCACGTGCTGGACATGCCGGAACAACCTATCGGACAGAACGGAACAACCTGCCGGACACACCAAAATCACCTGCGGGCTACGCCAGAACCACTTGGAGGACTCTCCGGGAAAACCTGCCGGGCATGCTGGAACCACCTCTCAGACGCGCCTGAACCACGTGGCGGACACTCCGGAAACGCATGTCGGGCCGGCCGGAACCACCTCTCAGACGTGCCAGAACCTCATGCCGGACACCCCAGAACCACCTGCTGGACAGACCGGAAACACCTGCCGGACACGCCGGAACCACATGTTCGACTCGCTGGAACCACATTCTGGACATGGCAAAATCACCTGCCGCCTATGCCAGAACCGCTTGGCGAACACTCCGGAATCACCTGTCAGGCATGCCGGAACCACCTCTCAGACCTGCCAGAACCACATGCCAATGACACCGGAAGCACCTGCCGAGCATGCCGGAAGCACCTGCTCGACTCTCCAGAACCACCTGTCGGACACGCCAAAATCACCTGCCGGCTACGCCACAGCCAGTTGGTGAACACTCCGGAAACACCTGCCGGGCTGGCTGGAACCACCTGCCAGTCACGCCAACATCACCTGCCAGCTACGCCAGAACCACTTGGCGGAGACTCCAGAAACACCTGCTGGGCCAGCCGGAACCACCTCTCAGACGTGCCAGAACCATGTGCCTGAGATGCTGGAACCACACCCCGAACAGACCGAAACCACCTGCCAGACCCAACTGAACCACCTGCCGAGCACGCAGGAACAACCTGCTCGCCTCACCGGAACCACCTGCCAGGCGCAGCGGAAGTACCTGCCGAGCGCGCCGGAGCCACATGCTCGCCTCGCCGGAAACAACTGCCCGGCGCGCCGGAGCCTCCTGCTCGCCTCGCCGGAACCACCTGCCAGGCCCAGCGGAAGCACCTGCCGGGCGCGCCGGAGCCACCTGCTCGCCTCGCCGGAACCACCTGCCGGGTGCAGCGGAAGCACCTGCCGAGCGCGCCGGAGCCACCTGCTCGCCTCGCCGGAACCACATGCCGGGCCCAGCGGAAGCACCTGCCGAGCGCGCCGGAGCCACCTGCTCGCCTCGCCGGAACCACGCGCCGGGCCCCAACCCTAACCCTAACCCTAACCCTATCCCCAAACCCTAACCCTAACCCTATCCCCTAACCCTAAGCCTAACCCTAAACCCTAACCCAACCGTAACCCTAACCCTAACCCTACCCCTAACCCTAACCCCTAACCCCAAACCCTAAACCCTAACCCTAACCGTAACCCTAACCCTATCCCTAACCCTAACCTGACGGACAGGCTGGAACCAGCTGCTCAACTCGCCGGAACCACCTGCCAGACATGCCAGAACCACCTGCCGAGCACGCCGGAGCCACCTGCTGGACTCACCAGAACCACCTGCCTGACAGGCCAAAATCAACAGGTGGCTATGAGAGAACCACCTGGCAGACAATCCGCAATAACCTGCCAGGCATGCAGGAACCACCTCTCAGACGTAAGAGAACCACGTGCCGGACACGCTGGAACCACGTCCTGGACAGACTGGAACCACCTGCCGGACATGCCTGGACCACCTGCCGAGCACGCCGGAACCACCTGCTCGACTCGCAGGACCCATGTGCCAGACACGCCAAAATGAACTGCCGGCTACACCAGAACCACTTACCGGACACTCCGGAATAACCTGCCCGGCATGCCAGAACCACCTCTCAGAAGTGCCAGAAGCACGTGCTGGACATGCCGGAACAACCTATCGGACAGAACGGAACAACCTGCCGGACACACCAAAATCACCTGCGGGCTACGCCAGAACCACTTGGAGGACTCTCCGGGAAAACCTGCCGGGCATGCTGGAACCACCTCTCAGACGTGCCTGAACCACGTGGCGGACACTCCGGAAACGCATGTCGGGCCGGCCGGAACCACCTCTCAGACGTGCCAGAACCTCATGCCGGACACCCCAGAACCAGCTGCTGGACAGACCGGAAACACCTGCCGGACACGCCGGAACCACATGTTCGACTCGCTGGAACCACATTCTGGACATGGCAAAATCACCTGCCGCCTATGCCAGAACCGCTTGGCGAACACTCCGGAATCACCTGTCAGGCATGCCGGAACCACCTCTCAGACCTGCCAGAACCACATGCCAATGACACCGGAAGCACCTGCCGAGCATGCCGGAAGCACCTGCTCGACTCGCCAGAACCACCTGTCGGACACGCCAAAATCACCTGCCGGCTACGCCACAGCCAGTTGGTGAACACTCCGGAAACACCTGCCGGGCTGGCTGGAACCACCTGCCAGTCACGCCAACATCACCTGCCAGCTACGCCAGAACCACTTGGCGGAGACTAGAGAAACACCTGCTCGGCCAGCCGGAACCACCTCTCAGACGTGCCAGAACCATGTGCCTGAGATGCTGGAACCACACCCCGAACAGACCGAAACCACCTGCCAGACCCAACTGAACCACCTGCCGAGCACGCAGGAACAACCTGCTCGCCTCACCGGAACCACCTGCCAGGCGCAGCGGAAGCACCTGCCGAGCGCCGGAGCCACCTGCTCGCCTCGCCGGAACCACCTGCCGGGCCCAGCGGAAGCACCTGCCGAGCGCGCCGGAGCCACCTGCTCGCGTCGCCGGAACCACGTGCCGGGCCCTAACCGTAACCCTAACCCTAACCCTATCCCCAAACCCTAACCCTAACCCTAACCCCTAACCCTAAGCCTAACCCTAAACCGTAACCCAACCGTAACCCTAACCCTAACCCTACCCCTAACCCTAACCCCTAACCCCAAACCCTAAACCCTAACCCTAACTGTAACCCTAACCCTATCCCTAACCCTAACCTGACGGACAGGCTGGAACCAGCTGCTCAACTCGCCGGAACCACCTGCCGGGTGCAGCGGAAGCACCTGCCGAGCGCGCCGGAGCCACCTGCTCGCCTCGCCGGAACCACCTGCCGGGCCCAGCGCAAGCACGTGCCAAGCACGCCGGAGCCACCTGCTCGCCTCGCTGGAACCACCTGCCGGGCCGAGCGGAAGCACCTGCCGAGCACGCCGGAGCCACCTGCTCGCCTCCCCGGAACCACACGCCGGGCCCTAACCCTAACCATAACCCTAACCCTATCCCCAAACCCTAACCCTAACCCTAACCCCTAACCCTAAGCCTAACCCTAAACCCTAACCCAACCGTAACCCTAACCCTAACCCTACCCCTAACCCTAACCCCTAACCCCAAACCCTAAACCCTAACCCTAACCGTAACCCTAACCCTATCCCTAACCCTAACCTGACGGACAGGCTGGAACCAGCTGCTCAACTCGCCGGAACCACCTGCCAGACATGCCAGAACCACCTGCCGAGCACGCCGGAGCCACCTGCTGGACTCACCAGAACCACCTGCCTGACAGGCCAAAATCAACAGCTGGCTATGAGAGAACCACCTGGCAGACAATCCGCAATAACCTGCCAGGCATGCAGGAACCACCTCTCAGACGTAAGAGAACCACGTGCCGGACACGCTGGAACCACGTCCTGGACAGACTGGAACCACCTGCCGGACATGCCTGGACCACCTGCCGAGCACGCCGGAACCACCTGCTCGACTCGCAGGACCCATGTGCCAGACACGCCAAAATGAACTGCCGGCTACACCAGAACCACTTACCGGACACTCCGGAATAACCTGCCCGGCATGCCAGAACCACCTCTCAGAAGTGCCAGAAGCACGTGCTGGACATGCCGGAACAACCTATCGGACAGAACGGAACAACCTGCCGGACACACCAAAATCACCTGCGGGCTACGCCAGAACCACTTGGAGGACTCTCCGGGAAAACCTGCCGGGCATGCTGGAACCACCTCTCAGACGCGCCTGAACCACGTGGCGGACACTCCGGAAACGCATGTTGGGCCGGCCGGAACCACCTCTCAGACGTGCCAGAACCTCATGCCGGACACCCCAGAACCAGCTGCTGGACAGACCGGAAACACCTGCCGGACACGCCGGAACCACATGTTCGACTCGCTGGAACCACATTCTGGACATGGCAAAATCACCTGCCGCCTATGCCAGAACCGCTTGGCGAACACTCCGGAATCACCTGTCAGGCATGCCGGAACCACCTCTCAGACCTGCCAGAACCACATGCCAATGACACCGGAAGCACCTGCCGAGCATGCCGGAAGCACCTGCTCGACTCGCCAGAACCACCTGTCGGACACGCCAAAATCACCTGCCGGCTACGCCACAGCCAGTTGGTGAACACTCCGGAAACACCTGCCGGGCTGGCTGGAACCACCTGCCAGCTACGCCAGAAGCACTTGGCGGAGACTCCAGAAACACCTGTTGGGCCAGCCGGAACCACCTCTCAGACGTGCCAGAACCATGTGCTTGAGATGCTGGAACCACACCCCGAACAGACCGAAACCACCTGCCAGACCCAACTGAACCACCTGCCGAGCGCGCCGGAGCCACCTGCTCACCTCGCCGGAACCACCTGCCCGGCGCGCCGGAGCCACCTGCTCGCCTCGCCGGAACCACGTGCCGGGCCCTAACCGTAACCCAACCCTAACCCTAACCCTATCCCCAAACCCTAACCCTAACCGTAACCCCTAACCCTAAGCCTAACCCTAAACCCTAACCCAACCGTAACCCTAACCCTAACCCTACCCCTAACCCTAACCCCTAACCCCAAACCCTAAACCCTAACCCTAACTGTAACCCTAACCCTATCCCTAACCCTAACCTGACGGAGGGCTGGAACCAGCTGCTCAACTCGCCGGAACCACCTGCCGGGTGCAGCGGAAGCAACTGCCGAGCGCGCCGGAGCCACCTGCTCGCCTCGCCGGAACCACCTGCCGGGCCCAGCGCAAGCACGTGCCAAGCACGCCGGAGCCACCTGCTCGCCTCGCTGGAACCACCTGCCGGGCCGAGCGGAAGCACCTGCCGAGCACGCCGGAGCCACCTGCTCGCCTCCCCGGAACCACACGCCGGGCCCTAACCCTAACCCTAACCCTAACCCTATCCCCAAACCCTAACCCTAACCCTAACCCCTAACCCTAAGCCTAACCCTAAACCCTAACCCAACCGTAACCCTAACCCTAACCCTACCCCTAACCCTAACCCCTAACCCCAAACCCTAAACCCTAACCCTAACCGTAACCCTAACCCTATCCCTAACCCTAACCTGACGGACAGGCTGGAACCAGCTGCTCAACTCGCCGGAACCACCTGCCAGACATGCCAGAACCACCTGCCGAGCACGCCGGAGCCACCTGCTGGACTCACCAGAACCACCTGCCTGACAGGCCAAAATCAACAGCTGGCTATGAGAGAACCACCTGGCAGACAATCCGCAATAACCTGCCAGGCATGCAGGAACCACCTCTCAGACGTAAGAGAACCACGTGCCGGACACGCTGGAACCACGTCCTGGACAGACTGGAACCACCTGCCGGACATGCCTGGACCACCTGCCGAGCACGCCGGAACCACCTGCTCGACTCGCAGGACCCATGTGCCAGACAAGCCAAAATGAACTGCCGGCTACACCAGAACCACTTACCGGACACTCCGGAATAACCTGCCCGGCATGCCAGAACCACCTCTCAGAAGTGCCAGAAGCACGTGCTGGACATGCCGGAACAACCTATCGGACAGAACGGAACAACCTGCCGGACACACCAAAATCACCTGCGGGCTACGCCAGAACCACTTGGAGGACTCTCCGGGAAAACCTGCCGGGCATGCTGGAACCACCTCTCAGACGCGCCTGAACCACGTGGCGGACACTCCGGAAACGCATGTCGGGCCGGCCAGAACCACCTCTCAGACGTGCCAGAACCTCATGCCGGACACCCCAGAACCAGCTGCTGGACAGACCGGAAACACCTGCCGGACACGCCGGAACCACATGTTCGACTCGCTGGAACCACATTCTGGACATGGCAAAATCACCTGCCGCCTATGCCAGAACCGCTTGGCGAACACTCCGGAATCACCTGTCAGGCATGCCGGAACCACCTCTCAGACCTGCCAGAACCACATGCCAATGACACCGGAAGCACCTGCCGAGCATGCCGGAAGCACCTGCTCGACTCGCCAGAACCACCTGTCGGACACGCCAAAATCACCTGCCGGCTACGCCACAGCCAGTTGGTGAACACTCCGGAAACACCTGCCGGGCTGGCTGGAACCACCTGCCAGTCACGCCAACATCACCTGCCAGCTACGCCAGAACCACTTGGCGGAGACTCCAGAAACACCTGTTGGGCCAGCCGGAACCACCTCTCAGACGTGCCAGAACCATGTGCCTGAGATGCTGGAACCACACCCCGAACAGACCGAAACCACCTGCTAGACCCAACTGAACCACCTGCCGAGCACGCAGGAACAACCTGCTCGCCTCGCCGGAACCACCTGCCGGGCGCAGCGGAAGCACCTGCCGAGCGCGCCGGAGCCACGTGCCGGGCCCTAACCCTAACCCTAACCCTAACCCTATCCCCAAACCCTAACCCTAACCCTAACCCCTAACCCTAAGCCTAACCCTAAACCCTAACCCAACGGTAACCCTAACCCTAACCCTACCCCTAACCCTAACCCCTAACCCCAAACCCTAAACCCTAACCCTAACTGTAACCCTAACCCTATCCCTAACCCTAACCTGACGGACAGGCTGGAACCAGCTGCTCAACTCGCCGGAACCACCTGCCAGACATGCCAGAACCACCTGCCGAGCACGCCGGAGCCACCTGCTGGACTCACCAGAACCACCTGCCTGACAGGCCAAAATCAACAGCTGGCTATGAGAGAACCACCTGGCAGACAATCCGCAATAACCTGCCAGGCATGCAGGAACCACCTCTCAGACGTAAGAGAACCACGTGCCGGACACGCTGGAACCACGTCCTGGACAGACTGGAACCACCTGCCGGACATGCCTGGACCACCTGCCGAGCACGCCGGAACCACCTGCTCGACTCGCAGGACCCATGTGCCAGACACGCCAAAATGAACTGCCGGCTACACCAGAACCACTTACCGGACACTCCGGAATAACCTGCCCGGCATGCCAGAACCACCTCTCAGAAGTGCCAGAAGCACGTGCTGGACATGCCGGAACAACCTATCGGACAGAACGGAACAACCTGCCAGACACACCAAAATCACCTGCGGGCTACGCCAGAACCACTTGGAGGACTCTCCGGGAAAACCTGCCGGGCATGCTGGAACCACCTCTCAGACGTGCCTGAACCACGTGGCGGACACTCCGGAAACGCATGTCGGGCCGGCCGGAACCACCTCTCAGACGTGCCAGAACCTCATGCCGGACACCCCAGAACCACCTGCTGGACAGACCGGAAACACCTGCCGGACCCGCCGGAACCACATGTTCGACTCGCTGGAACCACATTCTGGACATGGCAAAATCACCTGCCGCCTATGCCAGAACCGCTTGGCGAACACTCCGGAATCACCTGTCAGGCATGCCGGAACCACCTCTCAGACCTGCCAGAACCACATGCCAATGACACCGGAAGCACCTGCCGAGCATGCCGGAAGCACCTGCTCGACTCTCCAGAACCACCTGTCGGACACGCCAAAATCACCTGCCGGCTACGCCACAGCCAGTTGGTGAACACTCCGGAAACACCTGCCGGGCTGGCTGGAACCACCTGCCAGTCACGCCAACATCACCTGCCAGCTACGCCAGAACCACTTGGCGGAGACTCCAGAAACACCTGCTGGGCCAGCCGGAACCACCTCTCAGACGTGCCAGAACCATGTGCCTGAGATGCTGGAACCACACCCCGAACAGACCGAAACCACCTGCCAGACCCAACTGAACCACCTGCCGAGCACGCAGGAACAACCTGCTCGCCTCACCGGAACCACCTGCCAGGCGCAGCGGAAGTACCTGCCGAGCGCGCCGGAGCCACATGCTCGCCTCGCCGGAAACAACTGCCCGGCGCGCCGGAGCCTCCTGCTCGCCTCGCCGGAACCACCTGCCAGGCCCAGCGGAAGCACCTGCCGGGCGCGCCGGAGCCACCTGCTCGCCTCGCCGGAACCACCTGCCGGGTGCAGCGGAAGCACCTGCCGAGCGCGCCGGAGCCACCTGCTCGCCTCGCCGGAACCACATGCCGGGCCCAGCGGAAGCACCTGCCGAGCGCGCCGGAGCCACCTGCTCGCCTCGCCGGAACCACGCGCCGGGCCCCAACCCTAACCCTAACCCTAACCCTATCCCCAAACCCTAACCCTAACCCTATCCCCTAACCCTAAGCCTAACCCTAAACCCTAACCCAACCGTAACCCTAACCCTAACCCTACCCCTAACCCTAACCCCTAACCCCAAACCCTAAACCCTAACCCTAACCGTAACCCTAACCCTATCCCTAACCCTAACCTGACGGACAGGCTGGAACCAGCTGCTCAACTCGCCGGAACCACCTGCCAGACATGCCAGAACCACCTGCCGAGCACGCCGGAGCCACCTGCTGGACTCACCAGAACCACCTGCCTGACAGGCCAAAATCAACAGCTGGCTATGAGAGAACCACCTGGCAGACAATCCGCAATAACCTGCCAGGCATGCAGGAACCACCTCTCAGACGTAAGAGAACCACGTGCCGGACACGCTGGAACCACGTCCTGGACAGACTGGAACCACCTGCCGGACATGCCTGGACCACCTGCCGAGCACGCCGGAACCACCTGCTCGACTCGCAGGACCCATGTGCCAGACACGCCAAAATGAACTGCCGGCTACACCAGAACCACTTACCGGACACTCCGGAATAACCTGCCCGGCATGCCAGAACCACCTCTCAGAAGTGCCAGAAGCACGTGCTGGACATGCCGGAACAACCTATCGGACAGAACGGAACAACCTGCCGGACACACCAAAATCACCTGCGGGCTACGCCAGAACCACTTGGAGGACTCTCCGGGAAAACCTGCCGGGCATGCTGGAACCACCTCTCAGACGTGCCTGAACCACGTGGCGGACACTCCGGAAACGCATGTCGGGCCGGCCGGAACCACCTCTCAGACGTGCCAGAACCTCATGCCGGACACCCCAGAACCACCTGCTGGACAGACCGGAAACACCTGCCGGACACGCCGGAACCACATGTTCGACTCGCTGGAACCACATTCTGGACATGGCAAAATCACCTGCCGCCTATGCCAGAACCGCTTGGCGAACACTCCGGAATCACCTGTCAGGCATGCCGGAACCACCTCTCAGACCTGCCAGAACCACATGCCAATGACACCGGAAGCACCTGCCGAGCATGCCGGAAGCACCTGCTCGACTCGCCAGAACCACCTGTCGGACACGCCAAAATCACCTGCCGGCTACGCCACAGCCAGTTGGTGAACACTCCGGAAACACCTGCCGGGCTGGCTGGAACCACCTGCCAGTCACGCCAACATCACCTGCCAGCTACGCCAGAACCACTTGTCGGAGACTAGAGAAACACCTGCTCGGCCAGCCGGAACCACCTCTCAGACGTGCCAGAACCATGTGCCTGAGATGCTGGAACCACACCCCGAACAGACCGAAACCACCTGCCAGACCCAACTGAACCACCTGCCGAGCACGCAGGAACAACCTGCTCGCCTCACCGGAACCACCTGCCAGGCGCAGCGGAAGCACCTGCCGAGCGCCGGAGCCACCTGCTCGCCTCGCCGGAACCACCTGCTGGGCCCAGCGGAAGCACCTGCCGAGCGCGCCGGAGCCACCTGCTCGCGTCGCCGGAACCACGTGCCGGGCCCTAACCGTAACCCTAACCCTAACCCTAACCCTATCCCCAAACCCTAACCCTAACCCTAACCCCTAACCCTAAGCCTAACCCTAAACCCTAACCCAACCGTAACCCTAACCCTAACCCTACCCCTAACCCTAACCCCTAACCCCAAACCCTAAACCCTAACCCTAACTGTAACCCTAACCCTATCCCTAACCCTAACCTGACGGACAGGCTGGAACCAGCTGCTCAACTCGCCGGAACCACCTGCCGGGTGCAGCGGAAGCACCTGCCGAGCGCGCCGGAGCCACCTGCTCGCCTCGCCGGAACCACCTGCCGGGCCCAGCGCAAGCACGTGCCAAGCACGCCGGAGCCACCTGCTCGCCTCGCTGGAACCACCTGCCGGGCCGAGCGGAAGCACCTGCCGAGCACGCCGGAGCCACCTGCTCGCCTCCCCGGAACCACACGCCGGGCCCTAACCCTAACCCTAACCCTAACCCTATCCCCAAACCCTAACCCTAACCCTAACCCCTAACCCTAAGCCTAACCCTAAACCCTAACCCAACCGTAACCCTAACCCTAACCCTACCCCTAACCCTAACCCCTAACCCCAAACCCTAAACCCTAACCCTAACCGTAACCCTAACCCTATCCCTAACCCTAACCTGACGGACAGGCTGGAACCAGCTGCTCAACTCGCCGGAACCACCTGCCAGACATGCCAGAACCACCTGCCGAGCACGCCGGAGCCACCTGCTGGACTCACCAGAACCACCTGCCTGACAGGCCAAAATCAACAGCTGGCTATGAGAGAACCACCTGGCAGACAATCCGCAATAACCTGCCAGGCATGCAGGAACCACCTCTCAGACGTAAGAGAACCACGTGCCGGACACGCTGGAACCACGTCCTGGACAGACTGGAACCACCTGCCGGACATGCCTGGACCACCTGCCGAGCACGCCGGAACCACCTGCTCGACTCGCAGGACCCATGTGCCAGACACGCCAAAATGAACTGCCGGCTACACCAGAACCACTTACCGGACACTCCGGAATAACCTGCCCGGCATGCCAGAACCACCTCTCAGAAGTGCCAGAAGCACGTGCTGGACATGCCGGAACAACCTATCGGACAGAACGGAACAACCTGCCGGACACACCAAAATCACCTGCGGGCTACGCCAGAACCACTTGGAGGACTCTCCGGGAAAACCTGCCGGGCATGCTGGAACCACCTCTCAGACGCGCCTGAACCACGTGGCGGACACTCCGGAAACGCATGTTGGGCCGGCCGGAACCACCTCTCAGACGTGCCAGAACCTCATGCCGGACACCCCAGAACCAGCTGCTGGACAGACCGGAAACACCTGCCGGACACGCCGGAACCACATGTTCGACTCGCTGGAACCACATTCTGGACATGGCAAAATCACCTGCCGCCTATGCCAGAACCGCTTGGCGAACACTCCGGAATCACCTGTCAGGCATGCCGGAACCACCTCTCAGACCTGCCAGAACCACATGCCAATGACACCGGAAGCACCTGCCGAGCATGCCGGAAGCACCTGCTCGACTCTCCAGAACCACCTGTCGGACACGCCAAAATCACCTGCCGGCTACGCCACAGCCAGTTGGTGAACACTCCGGAAACACCTGCCGGGCTGGCTGGAACCACCTGCCAGTCACGCCAACATCACCTGCCAGCTACGCCAGAACCACTTGGCGGAGACTCCAGAAACACCTGCTGGGCCAGCCGGAACCACCTCTCAGACGTGCCAGAACCATGTGCCTGAGATGCTGGAACCACACCCCGAACAGACCGAAACCACCTGCCAGACCCAACTGAACCACCTGCCGAGCACGCAGGAACAACCTGCTCGCCTCACCGGAACCACCTGCCAGGCGCAGCGGAAGTACCTGCCGAGCGCGCCGGAGCCACATGCTCGCCTCGCCGGAAACAACTGCCCGGCGCGCCGGAGCCTCCTGCTCGCCTCGCCGGAACCACCTGCCAGGCCCAGCGGAAGCACCTGCCGGGCGCGCCGGAGCCACCTGCTCGCCTCGCCGGAACCACCTGCCGGGTGCAGCGGAAGCACCTGCCGAGCGCGCCGGAGCCACCTGCTCGCCTCGCCGGAACCACATGCCGGGCCCAGCGGAAGCACCTGCCGAGCGCGCCGGAGCCACCTGCTCGCCTCGCCGGAACCACGCGCCGGGCCCCAACCCTAACCCTAACCCTAACCCTATCCCCAAACCCTAACCCTAACCCTATCCCCTAACCCTAAGCCTAACCCTAAACCCTAACCCAACCGTAACCCTAACCCTAACCCTACCCCTAACCCTAACCCCTAACCCCAAACCCTAAACCCTAACCCTAACCGTAACCCTAACCCTATCCCTAACCCTAACCTGACGGACAGGCTGGAACCAGCTGCTCAACTCGCCGGAACCACCTGCCAGACATGCCAGAACCACCTGCCGAGCACGCCGGAGCCACCTGCTGGACTCACCAGAACCACCTGCCTGACAGGCCAAAATCAACAGCTGGCTATGAGAGAACCACCTGGCAGACAATCCGCAATAACCTGCCAGGCATGCAGGAACCACCTCTCAGACGTAAGAGAACCACGTGCCGGACACGCTGGAACCACGTCCTGGACAGACTGGAACCACCTGCCGGACATGCCTGGACCACCTGCCGAGCACGCCGGAACCACCTGCTCGACTCGCAGGACCCATGTGCCAGACACGCCAAAATGAACTGCCGGCTACACCAGAACCACTTACCGGACACTCCGGAATAACCTGCCCGGCATGCCAGAACCACCTCTCAGAAGTGCCAGAAGCACGTGCTGGACATGCCGGAACAACCTATCGGACAGAACGGAACAACCTGCCGGACACACCAAAATCACCTGCGGGCTACGCCAGAACCACTTGGAGGACTCTCCGGGAAAACCTGCCGGGCATGCTGGAACCACCTCTCAGACGTGCCTGAACCACGTGGCGGACACTCCGGAAACGCATGTCGGGCCGGCCGGAACCACCTCTCAGACGTGCCAGAACCTCATGCCGGACACCCCAGAACCACCTGCTGGACAGACCGGAAACACCTGCCGGACACGCCGGAACCACATGTTCGACTCGCTGGAACCACATTCTGGACATGGCAAAATCACCTGCCGCCTATGCCAGAACCGCTTGGCGAACACTCCGGAATCACCTGTCAGGCATGCCGGAACCACCTCTCAGACCTGCCAGAACCACATGCCAATGACACCGGAAGCACCTGCCGAGCATGCCGGAAGCACCTGCTCGACTCGCCAGAACCACCTGTCGGACACGCCAAAATCACCTGCCGGCTACGCCACAGCCAGTTGGTGAACACTCCGGAAACACCTGCCGGGCTGGCTGGAACCACCTGCCAGTCACGCCAACATCACCTGCCAGCTACGCCAGAACCACTTGGCGGAGACTAGAGAAACACCTGCTCGGCCAGCCGGAACCACCTCTCAGACGTGCCAGAACCATGTGCCTGAGATGCTGGAACCACACCCCGAACAGACCGAAACCACCTGCCAGACCCAACTGAACCACCTGCCGAGCACGCAGGAACAACCTGCTCGCCTCACCGGAACCACCTGCCAGGCGCAGCGGAAGCACCTGCCGAGCGCCGGAGCCACCTGCTCGCCTCGCCGGAACCACCTGCCGGGCCCAGCGGAAGCACCTGCCGAGCGCGCCGGAGCCACCTGCTCGCGTCGCCGGAACCACGTGCCGGGCCCTAACCGTAACCCTAACCCTAACCCTAACCCTATCCCCAAACCCTAACCCTAACCCTAACCCCTAACCCTAAGCCTAACCCTAAACCCTAACCCAACCGTAACCCTAACCCTAACCCTACCCCTAACCCTAACCCCTAACCCCAAACCCTAAACCCTAACCCTAACTGTAACCCTAACCCTATCCCTAACCCTAACCTGACGGACAGGCTGGAACCAGCTGCTCAACTCGCCGGAACCACCTGCCGGGTGCAGCGGAAGCACCTGCCGAGCGCGCCGGAGCCACCTGCTCGCCTCGCCGGAACCACCTGCCGGGCCCAGCGCAAGCACGTGCCAAGCACGCCGGAGCCACCTGCTCGCCTCGCTGGAACCACCTGCCGGGCCGAGCGGAAGCACCTGCCGAGCACGCCGGAGCCACCTGCTCGCCTCCCCGGAACCACACACCGGGCCCTAACCCTAACCATAACCCTAACCCTATCCCCAAACCCTAACCCTAACCCTAACCCCTAACCCTAAGCCTAACCCTAAACCCTAACCCAACCGTAACCCTAACCCTAACCCTACCCCTAACCCTAACCCCTAACCCCAAACCCTAAACCCTAACCCTAACCGTAACCCTAACCCTATCCCTAACCCTAACCTGACGGACAGGCTGGAACCAGCTGCTCAACTCGCCGGAACCACCTGCCAGACATGCCAGAACCACCTGCCGAGCACGCCGGAGCCACCTGCTGGACTCACCAGAACCACCTGCCTGACAGGCCAAAATCAACAGCTGGCTATGAGAGAACCACCTGGCAGACAATCCGCAATAACCTGCCAGGCATGCAGGAACCACCTCTCAGACGTAAGAGAACCACGTGCCGGACACGCTGGAACCACGTCCTGGACAGACTGGAACCACCTGCCGGACATGCCTGGACCACCTGCCGAGCACGCCGGAACCACCTGCTCGACTCGCAGGACCCATGTGCCAGACACGCCAAAATGAACTGCCGGCTACACCAGAACCACTTACCGGACACTCCGGAATAACCTGCCCGGCATGCCAGAACCACCTCTCAGAAGTGCCAGAAGCACGTGCTGGACATGCCGGAACAACCTATCGGACAGAACGGAACAACCTGCCGGACACACCAAAATCACCTGCGGGCTACGCCAGAACCACTTGGAGGACTCTCCGGGAAAACCTGCCGGGCATGCTGGAACCACCTCTCAGACGCGCCTGAACCACGTGGCGGACACTCCGGAAACGCATGTTGGGCCGGCCGGAACCACCTCTCAGACGTGCCAGAACCTCATGCCGGACACCCCAGAACCAGCTGCTGGACAGACCGGAAACACCTGCCGGACACGCCGGAACCACATTTTCGACTCGCTGGAACCACATTCTGGACATGGCAAAATCACCTGCCGCCTATGCCAGAACCGCTTGGCGAACACTCCGGAATCACCTGTCAGGCATGCCGGAACCACCTCTCAGACCTGCCAGAACCACATGCCAATGACACCGGAAGCACCTGCCGAGCATGCCGGAAGCACCTGCTCGACTCGCCAGAACCACCTGTCGGACACGCCAAAATCACCTGCCGGCTACGCCACAGCCAGTTGGTGAACACTCCGGAAACACCTGCCGGGCTGGCTGGAACCACCTGCCAGTCACGCCAACATCACCTGCCAGCTACGCCAGAACCACTTGGCGGAGACTCCAGAAACACCTGTTGGGCCAGCCGGAACCACCTCTCAGACGTGCCTGAACCATGTGCCTGAGATGCTGGAACCACACCCCGAACAGACCGAAACCACCTGCCACACCCAACTGAAGCACCTGCCGAGCACGCAGGAACAACCTGCTCGCCTCGCCGGAACCACCTGCCGGGCGCAGCGGAAGCACCTGCCGAGCGCGCCGGAGCCACCTGCTCGCCTCGCCGGAACCACGTGCCGGGCCCTAACCCTAACCCTAACCCTAACCCTATCCCCAAACCCTAACCCTAACCCTAACCCCTAACCCTAAGCCTAACCCTAAACCCTAACCCAACCGTAACCCTAACCCTAACCCTACCCCTAACCCTAACCCCTAACCCCAAACCCTAAACCCTAACCCTAACCGTAACCCTAACACTATCCCTAACCCTAACCTGACGGACAGGCTGGAACCAGCTGCTCAACTCGCCGGAACCACCTGCCAGACATGCCAGAACCACCTGCCGAGCACGCCGGAGCCACCTGCTGGACTCACCAGAACCACCTGCCTGACAGGCCAAAATCAACAGCTGGCTATGAGAGAACCACCTGGCAGACAATCCGCAATAACCTGCCAGGCATGCAGGAACCACCTCTCAGACGTAAGAGAACCACGTGCCGGACACGCTGGAACCACGTCCTGGACAGACTGGAACCACCTGCCGGACATGCCTGGACCACCTTCCGAGCACGCCGGAACCACCTGCTCGACTCGCAGGACCCATGTGCCAGACACGCCAAAATGAACTGCCGGCTACACCAGAACCACTTACCGGACACTCCGGAATAACCTGCCCGGCATGCCAGAACCACCTCTCAGAAGTGCCAGAAGCACGTGCTGGACATGTCGGAACAACCTATCGGACAGAACGGAACAACCTGCCGGACACACCAAAATCACCTGCGGGCTACGCCAGAACCACTTGGAGGACTCTCCGGGAAAACCTGCCGGGCATGCTGGAACCACCTCTCAGACGCGCCTGAACCACGTGGCGGACACTCCGGAAACGCATGTCGGGCCGGCCGGAACCACCTCTCAGACGTGCCAGAACCTCATGCCGGACACCCCAGAACCAGCTGCTGGACAGACCGGAAACACCTGCCGGACACGCCGGAACCACATGTTCGACTCGCTGGAACCACATTCTGGACATGGCAAAATCACCTGCCGCCTATGCCAGAACCGCTTGGCGAACACTCCGGAATCACCTGTCAGGCATGCCGGAACCACCTCTCAGACCTGCCAGAACCACATGCCAATGACACCGGAAGCACCTGCCGAGCATGCCGGAAGCACCTGCTCGACTCGCCAGAACCACCTGTCGGACACGCCAAAATCACCTGCCGGCTACGCCACAGCCAGTTGGTGAACACTCCGGAAACACCTGCCGGGCTGGCTGGAACCACCTGCCAGCTACGCCAGAACCACTTGGCGGAGACTCCAGAAACACCTGTTGGGCCAGCCGGAACCACCTCTCAGACGTGCCAGAACCATGTGCCTGAGATGCTGGAACCACACCCCGAACAGACCGAAACCACCTGCTAGACCCAACTGAACCACCTGCCGAGCACGCAGGAACAACCTGCCGAGCGCGCCGGAACCACCTGCCGGGCGCAGCGGAAGCACCTGCCGAGCGCACCGGAGCCACCTGCTCGCCTCGCCGGAACCACGTGCCGGGCCCTAACCCTAACCCTAACCCTAACCCTATCCCCAAACCCTAACCCTAACCCTAACCCCTAACCCTAAGCCTAACCCTAAACCCTAACCCAACCGTAACCCTAACCCTAACCCTACCCCTAACCCTAACCCCTAACCCCAAACCCTAAACCCTAACCCTAACCGTAACCCTAACCCTATCCCTAACCCTAACCTGACGGACAGGCTGGAACCAGCTGCTCAACTCGCCGGAACCACCTGCCAGACATGCCAGAACCACCT
Organism: Equus asinus; assembly: GCF_041296235.1. Taxonomy (NCBI): domain Eukaryota; kingdom Metazoa; phylum Chordata; class Mammalia; order Perissodactyla; family Equidae; genus Equus; species Equus asinus. The sequence goes on from NW_027225147.1 coordinate 202,728, forward strand.
GCCGAGCACGCCGGAGCCACCTGCTGGACTCACCAGAACCACCTGCCTGACAGGCCAAAATCAACAGCTGGCTATGAGAGAACCACCTGGCAGACAATCCGCAATAACCTGCCAGGCATGCAGGAACCACCTCTCAGACGTAAGAGAACCACGTGCCGGACACGCTGGAACCACGTCCTGGACAGACTGGAACCACCTGCCGGACATGCCTGGACCACCTGCCGAGCACGCCGGAACCACCTGCTCGACTCGCAGGACCCATGTGCCAGACACGCCAAAATGAACTGCCGGCTACACCAGAACCACTTACCGGACACTCCGGAATAACCTGCCCGGCATGCCAGAACCACCTCTCAGAAGTGCCAGAAGCACGTGCTGGACATGTCGGAACAACCTATCGGACAGAACGGAACAACCTGCCGGACACACCAAAATCACCTGCGGGCTACGCCAGAACCACTTGGAGGACTCTCCGGGAAAACCTGCCGGGCATGCTGGAACCACCTCTCAGACGCGCCTGAACCACGTGGCGGACACTCCGGAAACGCATGTCGGGCCGGCCGGAACCACCTCTCAGACGTGCCAGAACCTCATGCCGGACACCCCAGAACCAGCTGCTGGACAGACCGGAAACACCTGCCGGACACGCCGGAACCACATTTTCGACTCGCTGGAACCACATTCTGGACATGGCAAAATCACCTGCCGCCTATGCCAGAACCGCTTGGCGAACACTCCGGAATCACCTGTCAGGCATGCCGGAACCACCTCTCAGACCTGCCAGAACCACATGCCAATGACACCGGAAGCACCTGCCGAGCATGCCGGAAGCACCTGCTCGACTCGCCAGAACCACCTGTCGGACACGCCAAAATCACCTGCCGGCTACGCCACAGCCAGTTGGTGAACACTCCGGAAACACCTGCCGGGCTGGCTGGAACCACCTGCCAGCTACGCCAGAACCACTTGGCGGAGACTCCAGAAACACCTGTTGGGCCAGCCGGAACCACCTCTCAGACGTGCCAGAACCACGTGCCTGAGATGCTGGAACCACACCCCGAACAGACCGAAACCACCTGCTAGACCCAACTGAACCACCTGCCGAGCACGCAGGAACAACCTGCTCGCCTCGCCGGAACCACCTGCCGGGCGCAGCGGAAGCACCTGCCGAGCGCGCCGGAGCCACCTGCTCGCCTCACCGGAACCACGTGCCGGGCCCTAACCCTAACCCTAACCCTAACCCTATCCCCAAACCATAACCCTAACCCTAACCCCTAACCCTAAGCCTAACCCTAAACCCTAACCCAACCGTAACCCTAACCCTAACCCTACCCCTAACCCTAACCCCTAACCCCAAACCCTAAACCCTAACCCTAACTGTAACCCTAACCCTATCCCTAACCCTAACCTGACGGACAGGCTGGAACCAGCTGCTCAACTCGCCGGAACCACCTGCCAGACATGCCAGAACCACCTGCCGAGCACGCCGGAGCCACCTGCTGGACTCACCAGAACCACCTGCCTGACAGGCCAAAATCAACAGCTGGCTATGAGAGAACCACCTGGCAGACAATCCGCAATAACCTGCCAGGCATGCAGGAACCACCTCTCAGACGTAAGAGAACCACGTGCCGGACACGCTGGAACCACGTCCTGGACAGACTGGAACCACCTGCCGGACATGCCTGGACCACCTGCCGAGCACGCCGGAACCACCTGCTCGACTCGCAGGACCCATGTGCCAGACACGCCAAAATGAACTGCCGGCTACACCAGAACCACTTACCGGACACTCCGGAATAACCTGCCCGGCATGCCAGAACCACCTCTCAGAAGTGCCAGAAGCACGTGCTGGACATGTCGGAACAACCTATCGGACAGAACGGAACAACCTGCCGGACACACCAAAATCACCTGCGGGCTACGCCAGAACCACTTGGAGGACTCTCCGGGAAAACCTGCCGGGCATGCTGGAACCACCTCTCAGACGCGCCTGAACCACGTGGCGGACACTCCGGAAACGCATGTCGGGCCGGCCGGAACCACCTCTCAGACGTGCCAGAACCTCATGCCGGACACCCCAGAACCAGCTGCTGGACAGACCGGAAACACCTGCCGGACACGCCGGAACCACATTTTCGACTCGCTGGAACCACATTCTGGACATGGCAAAATCACCTGCCGCCTATGCCAGAACCGCTTGGCGAACACTCCGGAATCACCTGTCAGGCATGCCGGAACCACCTCTCAGACCTGCCAGAACCACATGCCAATGACACCGGAAGCACCTGCCGAGCATGCCGGAAGCACCTGCTCGACTCGCCAGAACCACCTGTCGGACACGCCAAAATCACCTGCCGGCTACGCCACAGCCAGTTGGTGAACACTCCGGAAACACCTGCCGGGCTGGCTGGAACCACCTGCCAGCTACGCCAGAACCACTTGGCGGAGACTCCAGAAACACCTGTTGGGCCAGCCGGAACCACCTCTCAGACGTGCCAGAACCACGTGCCTGAGATGCTGGAACCACACCCCGAACAGACCGAAACCACCTGCTAGACCCAACTGAACCACCTGCCGAGCACGCAGGAACAACCTGCCGAGCGCGCCGGAACCACCTGCCGGGTGCAGCGGAAGCACCTGCCGAGCGCGCCGGAGCCACCTGCTCGCCTCGCCGAAACCACGTGCCGGGCCCTAACCCTAACCCTAACCCTAACCCTATCCCCAAACCCTAACCCTAACCCTAACCCCTAACCCTAAGCCTAACCCTAAACCCTAACCCAACCGTAACCCTAACCCTAACCCTACCCCTAACCCTAACCCCTAACCCCAAACCCTAAACCCTAACCCTAACCCTAACCCTAACCCTATCCCTAACCCTAACCTGACGGACAGGCTGGAACCAGCTGCTCAACTCGCCGGAACCACCTGCCAGACATGCCAGAACCACCTGCCGAGCACGCCGGAGCCACCTGCTGGACTCACCAGAACCACCTGCCTGACAGGCCAAAATCAACAGCTGGCTATGAGAGAACCACCTGGCAGACAATCCGCAATAACCTGCCAGGCATGCAGAAACCACCTCTCAGACGTAAGAGAACCACGTGCCGGACACGCTGGAACCACGTCCTGGACAGACTGGAACCACCTGCCGGACATGCCTGGACCACCTGCCGAGCACGCCGGAACCACCTGCTCGACTCGCAGGACCCATGTGCCAGACACGCCAAAATGAACTGCCGGCTACACCAGAACCACTTACCGGACACTCCGGAATAACCTGCCCGGCATGCCAGAACCACCTCTCAGAAGTGCCAGAAGCACGTGCTGGACATGTCGGAACAACCTATCGGACAGAACGGAACAACCTGCCGGACACACCAAAATCACCTGCGGGCTACGCCAGAACCACTTGGAGGACTCTCCGGGAAAACCTGCCGGGCATGCTGGAACCACCTCTCAGACGCGCCTGAACCACGTGGCGGACACTCCGGAAACGCATGTCGGGCCGGCCGGAACCACCTCTCAGACGTGCCAGAACCTCATGCCGGACACCCCAGAACCAGCTGCTGGACAGACCGGAAACACCTGCCGGACACGCCGGAACCACATTTTCGACTCGCTGGAACCACATTCTGGACATGGCAAAATCACCTGCCGCCTATGCCAGAACCGCTTGGCGAACACTCCGGAATCACCTGTCAGGCATGCCGGAACCACCTCTCAGACCTGCCAGAACCACATGCCAATGACACCGGAAGCACCTGCCGAGCATGCCGGAAGCACCTGCTCGACTCGCCAGAACCACCTGTCAGACACGCCAAAATCACCTGCCGGCTACGCCACAGCCAGTTGGTGAACACTCCGGAAACACCTGCCGGGCTGGCTGGAACCACCTGCCAGCTACGCCAGAACCACTTGGCGGAGACTCCAGAAACACCTGTTGGGCCAGCCGGAACCACCTCTCAGACGTGCCAGAACCATGTGCCTGAGATGCTGGAACCACACCCCGAACAGACCGAAACCACCTGCTAGACCCAACTGAACCACCTGCCGAGCACGCAGGAACAACCTGCTCGCCTCGCCGGAACCACCTGCCGGGCGCAGCGGAAGCACCTGCCGAGCGCGCCGGAGCCACCTGCTCGCGTCGCCGGAACCACGTGCCGGGCCCTAACCCTAACCCTAACCCTAACCCTATCCCCAAACCCTAACCCTAACCCTAACCCCTAACCCTAAGCCTAACCCTAAACCCTAACCCAACCGTAACCCTAACCCTAACCCTACCCCTAACCCTAACCCCTAACCCCAAACCCTAAACCCTAACCCTAACTGTAACCCTAACCCTATCCCTAACCCTAACCTGACGGACAGGCTGGAACCAGCTGCTCAACTCGCCGGAACCACCTGCCGGGTGCAGCGGAAGCACCTGCCGAGCGCGCCGGAGCCACCTGCTCGCCTCGCCGGAACCACCTGCCGGGCCCAGCGCAAGCACGTGCCAAGCACGCCGGAGCCACCTGCTCGCCTCGCTGGAACCACCTGCCGGGCCGAGCGGAAGCTCCTGCCGAGCACGCCGGAGCCACCTGCTCGCCTCCCCGGAACCACACGCCGGGCCCTAACCCTAACCATAACCCTAACCCTATCCCCAAACCCTAACCCTAACCCTAACCCCTAACCCTAAGCCTAACCCTAAACCCTAACCCAACCGTAACCCTAACCCTAACCCTACCCCTAACCCTAACCCCTAACCCCAAACCCTAAACCCTAACCCTAACCCTAACCCTAACCCTATCCCTAACCCTAACCTGACGGACAGGCTGGAACAAGCTGCTCAACTCGCCGGAACCACCTGCCAGACATGCCAGAACCACCTGCCGAGCACGCCGGAGCCACCTGCTGGACTCACCAGAACCACCTGCCTGACAGGCCAAAATCAACAGCTGGCTATGAGAGAACCACCTGGCAGACAATCCGCAATAACCTGCCAGGCATGCAGGAACCACCTCTCAGACGTAAGAGAACCACGTGCCGGACACGCTGGAACCACGTCCTGGACAGACTGGAACCACCTGCCGGACATGCCTGGACCACCTGCCGAGCACGCCGGAACCACCTGCTCGACTCGCAGGACCCATGTGCCAGACACGCCAAAATGAACTGCCGGCTACACCAGAACCACTTACCGGACACTCCGGAATAACCTGCCCGGCATGCCAGAACCACCTCTCAGAAGTGCCAGAAGCACGTGCTGGACATGCCGGAACAACCTATCGGACAGAACGGAACAACCTGCCGGACACACCAAAATCACCTGCGGGCTACGCCAGAACCACTTGGAGGACTCTCCGGGAAAACCTGCCGGGCATGCTGGAACCACCTCTCAGACGCGCCTGAACCACGTGGCGGACACTCCGGAAACGCATGTTGGGCCGGCCGGAACCACCTCTCAGACGTGCCAGAACCTCATGCCGGACACCCCAGAACCAGCTGCTGGACAGACCGGAAACACCTGCCGGACACGCCGGAACCACATTTTCGACTCGCTGGAACCACATTCTGGACATGGCAAAATCACCTGCCGCCTATGCCAGAACCGCTTGGCGAACACTCCGGAATCACCTGTCAGGCATGCCGGAACCACCTCTCAGACCTGCCAGAACCACATGCCAATGACACCGGAAGCACCTGCCGAGCATGCCGGAAGCACCTGCTCGACTCGCCAGAACCACCTGTCGGACACGCCAAAATCACCTGCCGGCTACGCCACAGCCAGTTGGTGAACACTCCGGAAACACCTGCCGGGCTGGCTGGAACCACCTGCCAGTCACGCCAACATCACCTGCCAGCTACGCCAGAACCACTTGGCGGAGACTCCAGAAACACCTGTTGGGCCAGCCGGAACCACCTCTCAGACGTGCCTGAACCATGTGCCTGAGATGCTGGAACCACACCCCGAACAGACCGAAACCACCTGCCACACCCAACTGAAGCACCTGCCGAGCACGCAGGAACAACCTGCTCGCCTCGCCGGAACCACCTGCCGGGCGCAGCGGAAGCACCTGCCGAGCGCGCCGGAGCCACCTGCTCGCCTCGCCGGAACCACGTGCCGGGCCCTAACCCTAACCCTAACCCTAACCCTATCCCCAAACCCTAACCCTAACCCTAACCCCTAACCCTAAGCCTAACCCTAAACCCTAACCCAACCGTAACCCTAACCCTAACCCTACCCCTAACCCTAACCCCTAACCCCAAACCCTAAACCCTAACCCTAACCGTAACCCTAACCCTATCCCTAACCCTAACCTGACGGACAGGCTGGAACCAGCTGCTCAACTCGCCGGAACCACCTGCCAGACATGCCAGAACCACCTGCCGAGCACGCCGGAGCCACCTGCTGTACTCACCAGAACCACCTGCCTGACAGGCCAAAATCAACAGCTGGCTATGAGAGAACCACCTGGCAGACAATCCGCAATAACCTGCCAGGCATGCAGGAACCACCTCTCAGACGTAAGAGAACCACGTGCCGGACACGCTGGAACCACGTCCTGGACAGACTGGAACCACCTGCCGGACATGCCTGGACCACCTGCCGAGCACGCCGGAACCACCTGCTCGACTCGCAGGACCCATGTGCCAGACACGCCAAAATGAACTGCCGGCTACACCAGAACCACTTACCGGACACTCCGGAATAACCTGCCCGGCATGCCAGAACCACCTCTCAGAAGTGCCAGAAGCACGTGCTGGACATGTCGGAACAACCTATCGGACAGAACGGAACAACCTGCCGGACACACCAAAATCACCTGCGGGCTACGCCAGAACCACTTGGAGGACTCTCCGGGAAAACCTGCCGGGCATGCTGGAACCACCTCTCAGACGCGCCTGAACCACGTGGCGGACACTCCGGAAACGCATGTCGGGCCGGCCGGAACCACCTCTCAGACGTGCCAGAACCTCATGCCGGACACCCCAGAACCAGCTGCTGGACAGACCGGAAACACCTGCCGGACACGCCGGAACCACATGTTCGACTCGCTGGAACCACATTCTGGACATGGCAAAATCACCTGCCGCCTATGCCAGAACCGCTTGGCGAACACTCCGGAATCACCTGTCAGGCATGCCGGAACCACCTCTCAGACCTGCCAGAACCACATGCCAATGACACCGGAAGCACCTGCCGAGCATGCCGGAAGCACCTGCTCGACTCGCCAGAACCACCTGTCGGACACGCCAAAATCACCTGCCGGCTACGCCACAGCCAGTTGGTGAACACTCCGGAAACACCTGCCGGGCTGGCTGGAACCACCTGCCAGCTACGCCAGAACCACTTGGCGGAGACTCCAGAAACACCTGTTGGGCCAGCCGGAACCACCTCTCAGACGTGCCAGAACCATGTGCCTGAGATGCTGGAACCACACCCCGAACAGACCGAAACCACCTGCTAGACCCAACTGAACCACCTGCCGAGCACGCAGGAACAACCTGCCGAGCGCGCCGGAACCACCTGCCGGGCGCAGCGGAAGCACCTGCCGAGCGCGCCGGAGCCACCTGCTCGCCTCGCCGGAACCACGTGCCGGGCCCTAACCCTAACCCTAACCCTAACCCTATCCCCAAACCCTAACCCTAACCCTAACCCCTAACCCTAAGCCTAACCCTAAACCCTAACCCAACCGTAACCCTAACCCTAACCCTACCCCTAACCCTAACCCCTAACCCCAAACCCTAAACCCTAACCCTAACCGTAACCCTAACCCTATCCCTAACCCTAACCTGACGGACAGGCTGGAACCAGCTGCTCAACTCGCCGGAACCACCTGCCAGACATGCCAGAACCACCTGCCGAGCACGCCGGAGCCACCTGCTGGACTCACCAGAACCACCTGCCTGACAGGCCAAAATCAACAGCTGGCTATGAGAGAACCACCTGGCAGACAATCCGCAATAACCTGCCAGGCATGCAGGAACCACCTCTCAGACGTAAGAGAACCACGTGCCGGACACGCTGGAACCACGTCCTGGACAGACTGGAACCACCTGCCGGACATGCCTGGACCACCTGCCGAGCACGCCGGAACCACCTGCTCGACTCGCAGGACCCATGTGCCAGACACGCCAAAATGAACTGCCGGCTACACCAGAACCACTTACCGGACACTCCGGAATAACCTGCCCGGCATGCCAGAACCACCTCTCAGAAGTGCGAGAAGCACGTGCTGGACATGTCGGAACAACCTATCGGACAGAACGGAACAACCTGCCGGACACACCAAAATCACCTGCGGGCTACGCCAGAACCACTTGGAGGACTCTCCGGGAAAACCTGCCGGGCATGCTGGAACCACCTCTCAGACGCGCCTGAACCACGTGGCGGACACTCCGGAAACGCATGTCGGGCCGGCCGGAACCACCTCACAGACGTGCCAGAACCTCATGCCGGACACCCCAGAACCAGCTGCTGGACAGACCGGAAACACCTGCCGGACACGCCGGAACCACATTTTCGACTCGCTGGAACCACATTCTGGACATGGCAAAATCACCTGCCGCCTATGCCAGAACCGCTTGGCAAACACTCCGGAATCACCTGTCAGGCATGCCGGAACCACCTCTCAGACCTGCCAGAACCACATGCCAATGACACCGGAAGCACCTGCCGAGCATGCCGGAAGCACCTGCTCGACTCGCCAGAACCACCTGTCGGACACGCCAAAATCACCTGCCGGCTACGCCACAGCCAGTTGGTGAACACTCCGGAAACACCTGCCGGGCTGGCTGGAACCACCTGCCAGCTACGCCAGAACCACTTGGCGGAGACTCCAGAAACACCTGTTGGGCCAGCCGGAACCACCTCTCAGACGTGCCAGAACCATGTGCCTGAGATGCTGGAACCACACCCCGAACAGACCGAAACCACCTGCTAGACCCAACTGAACCACCTGCCGAGCACGCAGGAACAACCTGCTCGCCTCGCCGGAACCACCTGCCGGGCGCAGCGGAAGCACCTGCCGAGCGCGCCGGAGCCACCTGCTCGCCTCACCGGAACCACGTGCCGGGCCCTAACCCTAACCCTAACCCTATCCCCAAACCATAACCCTAACCCTAACCCCTAACCCTAAGCCTAACCCTAAACCCTAACCCAACCGTAACCCTAACCCTAACCCTACCCCTAACCCTAACCCCTAACCCCAAACCCTAAACCCTAACCCTAACTGTAACCCTAACCCTATCCCTAACCCTAACCTGACGGACAGGCTGGAACCAGCTGCTCAACTCGCCGGAACCACCTGCCAGACATGCCAGAACCACCTGCCGAGCACGCCGGAGCCACCTGCTGGACTCACCAGAACCACCTGCCTGACAGGCCAAAATCAACAGCTGGCTATGAGAGAACCACCTGGCAGACAATCCGCAATAACCTGCCAGGCATGCAGGAACCACCTCTCAGACGTAAGAGAACCACGTGCCGGACACGCTGGAACCACGTCCTGGACAGACTGGAACCACCTGCCGGACATGCCTGGACCACCTGCCGAGCACGCCGGAACCACCTGCTCGACTCGCAGGACCCATGTGCCAGACACGCCAAAATGAACTGCCGGCTACACCAGAACCACTTACCGGACACTCCGGAATAACCTGCCCGGCATGCCAGAACCACCTCTCAGAAGTGCCAGAAGCACGTGCTGGACATGTCGGAACAACCTATCGGACAGAACGGAACAACCTGCCGGACACACCAAAATCACCTGCGGGCTACGCCAGAACCACTTGGAGGACTCTCCGGGAAAACCTGCCGGGCATGCTGGAACCACCTCTCAGACGCGCCTGAACCACGTGGCGGACACTCCGGAAACGCATGTCGGGCCGGCCGGAACCACCTCTCAGACGTGCCAGAACCTCATGCCGGACACCCCAGAACCAGCTGCTGGACAGACCGGAAACACCTGCCGGACACGCCGGAACCACATTTTCGACTCGCTGGAACCACATTCTGGACATGGCAAAATCACCTGCCGCCTATGCCAGAACCGCTTGGCGAACACTCCGGAATCACCTGTCAGGCATGCCGGAACCACCTCTCAGACCTGCCAGAACCACATGCCAATGACACCGGAAGCACCTGCCGAGCATGCCGGAAGCACCTGCTCGACTCGCCAGAACCACCTGTCGGACACGCCAAAATCACCTGCCGGCTACGCCACAGCCAGTTGGTGAACACTCCGGAAACACCTGCCGGGCTGGCTGGAACCACCTGCCAGCTACGCCAGAACCACTTGGCGGAGACTCCAGAAACACCTGTTGGGCCAGCCGGAACCACCTCTCAGACGTGCCAGAACCACGTGCCTGAGATGCTGGAACCACACCCCGAACAGACCGAAACCACCTGCTAGACCCAACTGAACCACCTGCCGAGCACGCAGGAACAACCTGCCGAGCGCGCCGGAACCACCTGCCGGGTGCAGCGGAAGCACCTGCCGAGCGCGCCGGAGCCACCTGCTCGCCTCGCCGAAACCACGTGCCGGGCCCTAACCCTAACCCTAACCCTAACCCTATCCCCAAACCCTAACCCTAACCCTAACCCCTAACCCTAAGCCTAACCCTAAACCCTAACCCAACCGTAACCCTAACCCTAACCCTACCCCTAACCCTAACCCCTAACCCCAAACCCTAAACCCTAACCCTAACTGTAACCCTAACCCTATCCCTAACCCTAACCTGACGGACAGGCTGGAACCAGCTGCTCAACTCGCCGGAACCACCTGCCAGACATGCCAGAACCACCTGCCGAGCACGCCGGAGCCACCTGCTGGACGCACCAGAACCACCTGCCTGACAGGCCAAAATCAACAGCTGGCTATGAGAGAACCACCTGGCAGACAATCCGCAATAACCTGCCAGGCATGCAGAAACCACCTCTCAGACGTAAGAGAACCACGTGCCGGACACGCTGGAACCACGTCCTGGACAGACTGGAACCACCTGCCGGACATGCCTGGACCACCTGCCGAGCACGCCGGAACCACCTGCTCGACTCGCAGGACCCATGTGCCAGACACGCCAAAATGAACTGCCGGCTACACCAGAACCACTTACCGGACACTCCGGAATAACCTGCCCGGCATGCCAGAACCACCTCTCAGAAGTGCCAGAAGCACGTGCTGGACATGTCGGAACAACCTATCGGACAGAACGGAACAACCTGCCGGACACACCAAAATCACCTGCGGGCTACGCCAGAACCACTTGGAGGACTCTCCGGGAAAACCTGCCGGGCATGCTGGAACCACCTCTCAGACGCGCCTGAACCACGTGGCGGACACTCCGGAAACGCATGTCGGGCCGGCCGGAACCACCTCTCAGACGTGCCAGAACCTCATGCCGGACACCCCAGAACCAGCTGCTGGACAGACCGGAAACACCTGCCGGACACGCCGGAACCACATTTTCGACTCGCTGGAACCACATTCTGGACATGGCAAAATCACCTGCCGCCTATGCCAGAACCGCTTGGCGAACACTCCGGAATCACCTGTCAGGCATGCCGGAACCACCTCTCAGACCTGCCAGAACCACATGCCAATGACACCGGAAGCACCTGCCGAGCATGCCGGAAGCACCTGCTCGACTCGCCAGAACCACCTGTCAGACACGCCAAAATCACCTGCCGGCTACGCCACAGCCAGTTGGTGAACACTCCGGAAACACCTGCCGGGCTGGCTGGAACCACCTGCCAGCTACGCCAGAACCACTTGGCGGAGACTCCAGAAACACCTGTTGGGCCAGCCGGAACCACCTCTCAGACGTGCCAGAACCATGTGCCTGAGATGCTGGAACCACACCCCGAACAGACCGAAACCACCTGCTAGACCCAACTGAACCACCTGCCGAGCACGCAGGAACAACCTGCTCGCCTCGCCGGAACCACCTGCCGGGCGCAGCGGAAGCACCTGCCGAGCGCGCCGGAGCCACGTGCCGGGCCCTAACCCTAACCCTAACACTAACCCTATCCCCAAACCCTAACCCTAACCCTAACCCCTAACCCTAAGCCTAACCCTAAACCCTAACCCAACCGTAACCCTAACCCTAACCCTACCCCTAACCCTAACCCCTAACCCCAAACCCTAAACCCTAACCCTAACTGTAACCCTAACCCTATCCCTAACCCTAACCTGACGGACAGGCTGGAACCAGCTGCTCAACTCGCCGGAACCACCTGCCGGGTGCAGCGGAAGCACCTGCCGAGCGCGCCGGAGCCACCTGCTCGCCTCGCCGGAACCACCTGCCGGGCCCAGCGCAAGCACGTGCCAAGCACGCCGGAGCCACCTGCTCGCCTCGCTGGAACCACCTGCCGGGCCGAGCGGAAGCTCCTGCCGAGCACGCCGGAGCCACCTGCTCGCCTCCCCGGAACCACACGCCGGGCCCTAACCCTAACCATAACCCTAACCCTATCCCCAAACCCTAACCCTAACCCTAACCCCTAACCCTAAGCCTAACCCTAAACCCTAACCCAACCGTAACCCTAACCCTAACCCTACCCCTAACCCTAACCCCTAACCCCAAACCCTAAACCCTAACCCTAACCCTAACCCTAACCCTATCCCTAACCCTAACCTGACGGACAGGCTGGAACAAGCTGCTCAACTCGCCGGAACCACCTGCCAGACATGCCAGAACCACCTGCCGAGCACGCCGGAGCCACCTGCTGGACTCACCAGAACCACCTGCCTGACAGGCCAAAATCAACAGCTGGCTATGAGAGAACCACCTGGCAGACAATCCGCAATAACCTGCCAGGCATGCAGGAACCACCTCTCAGACGTAAGAGAACCACGTGCCGGACACGCTGGAACCACGTCCTGGACAGACTGGAACCACCTGCCGGACATGCCTGGACCACCTGCCGAGCACGCCGGAACCACCTGCTCGACTCTCAGGACCCATGTGCCAGACACGCCAAAATGAACTGCCGGCTACACCAGAACCACTTACCGGACACTCCGGAATAACCTGCCCGGCATGCCAGAACCACCTCTCAGAAGTGCCAGAAGCACGTGCTGGACATGCCGGAACAACCTATCGGACAGAACGGAACAACCTGCCGGACACACCAAAATCACCTGCGGGCTACGCCAGAACCACTTGGAGGACTCTCCGGGAAAACCTGCCGGGCATGCTGGAACCACCTCTCAGACGCGCCTGAACCACGTGGCGGACACTCCGGAAACGCATGTTGGGCCGGCCGGAACCACCTCTCAGACGTGCCAGAACCTCATGCCGGACACCCCAGAACCACCTGCTGGACAGACCGGAAACACCTGCCGGACACGCCGGAACCACATGTTCGACTCGCTGGAACCACATTCTGGACATGGCAAAATCACCTGCCGCCTATGCCAGAACCGCTTGGCGAACACTCCGGAATCACCTGTCAGGCATGCCGGAACCACCTCTCAGACCTGCCAGAACCACATGCCAATGACACCGGAAGCACCTGCCGAGCATGCCGGAAGCACCTGCTCGACTCGCCAGAACCACCTGTCGGACACGCCAAAATCACCTGCCGGCTACGCCACAGCCAGTTGGTGAACACTCCGGAAACACCTGCCGGGCTGGCTGGAACCACCTGCCAGTCACGCCAACATCACCTGCCAGCTACGCCAGAACCACTTGGCGGAGACTCCAGAAACACCTGCTGGGCCAGCCGGAACCACCTCTCAGACGTGCCAGAACCATGTGCCTGAGATGCTGGAACCACACCCCGAACAGACCGAAACCACCTGCCAGACCCAACTGAACCACCTGCCGAGCACGCAGGAACAACCTGCTCGCCTCGCCGGAACCACCTGCCGGGCGCAGCGGAAGCACCTGCCGAGCGCGCCGGAGCCACAAGCTCGCCTCGCCGGAACGAACTGCCCGGCGCGCCGGAGTCACCTGCTCGCCTCGCCGGAACCACCTGCCAGGCCCAGCGGAAGCCCCTGCCGGGCGCGCCGGAGCCACCTGCTCGGCTCGCCGGAACCACCTGCCGGGCCCTAACCCTAACCCTAACCCTAACCCTATCCCCAAACCCTAACCCTAACCGTAACCCCTAACCCTAAGCCTAACCCTAAACCCTAACCCAACCGTAACCCTAACCCTAACCCTACCCCTAACCCTAACCCCTAACCCCAAACCCTAAACCCTAACCCTAACCGTAACCCCTATACCTAACCCTAACCTGACGGACAGGCTGGAACCAGCTGCTCAACTCGCCGGAACCACCTGCCCGGCGCGCCGGAGCCACCTGCTCGCCTCGCCGGAACCACCTGTCAGGCCCAGCAGAAGCACCTGCCGGGCGCGCCGGAGCCACCTGCTCGCCTCGCCGGAACCACCTGCCGGGTGCAGCGGAAGCACCTGCCGAGCGCGCCGGAGCCACCTGCTCGCCTCGCCGGAACCACCTGCCGGGCCCAGCGGAAGCACGTGCCAAGCACGCAGGAGCCACCTGCTCGCCTCGCCGGAACCACGTGCCGGGCCCTAACCCTAACCCTAACCCTAACCCTATCCCCAAACCCTAACCCTAACCCTAACCCCTAACCCTAAGCCTAACCCTAAACCCTAACCCAACCGTAACCCTAACCCTAACCCTACCCCTAACCCTAACCCCTAACCCCAAACCCTAAACCCTAACCCTAACCGTAACCCTAACCCTATCCCTAACCCTAACCTGACGGACAGGCTGGAACCAGCTGCTCAACTCGCCGGAACCACCTGCCAGACATGCCAGAACCACCTGCCGAGCACGCCGGAGCCACCTGCTGGACTCACCAGAACCACCTGCCTGACAGGCCAAAATCAACAGCTGGCTATGAGAGAACCACCTGGCAGACAATCCGCAATAACCTGCCAGGCATGCAGGAACCACCTCTCAGACGTAAGAGAACCACGTGCCGGACACGCTGGAACCACGTCCTGGACAGACTGGAACCACCTGCCGGACATGCCTGGACCACCTGCCGAGCACGCTGGAACCACCTGCTCGACTCGCAGGACCCATGTGCCAGACACGCCAAAATGAACTGCCGGCTACACCAGAACCACTTACCGGACACTCCGGAATAACCTGCCCGGCATGCCAGAACCACCTCTCAGAAGTGCCAGAAGCACGTGCTGGACATGCCGGAACAACCTATCGGACAGAACGGAACAACCTGCCGGACACACCAAAATCACCTGCGGGCTACGCCAGAACCACTTGGCGGAGACTCCAGAAACACCTGTTGGGCCAGCCGGAACCACCTCTCAGACGTGCCAGAACCATGTGCCTGAGATGCTGGAACCACACCCCAAACAGACCGAAGCAACCTGCCAGACCCAACTGAACCACCTGCCGAGCGCGCCGGAGCCACCTGCTCGCCTCGCCGGAACCACCTGCCGGGCGCAGCGGAAGCCCCTGCCGGGCGCGCCGGAGCCACCTGCTCGGCTCGCCGGAACCACCTGCCGGGCCCTAACCCTAACCCTAACCCTAACCCTATCCCCAAACCCTAACCCTAACCGTAACCCCTAACCCTAAGCCTAACCCTAAACCCTAACCCAACCGTAACCCTAACCCTAACCCTACCCCTAACCCTAAACCCTAACCCCAAACCCTAAACCCTAACCCTAACCGTAACCCCTATACCTAACCCTAACCTGACGGACAGGCTGGAACCAGCTGCTCAACTCGCCGGAACCACCTGCCCGGCGCGCCGGAGCCACCTGCTCGCCTCGCCGGAACCACCTGCCAGGCCCAGCAGAAGCACCTGCCGGGCGCGCCGGAGCCACCTGCTCGCCTCGCCGGAACCACCTGCCGGGTGCAGCGGAAGCACCTGCCGAGCGCGCCGGAGCCACCTGCTCGCCTCGCCGGAACCACGTGCCGGGCCCTAACCCTAACCCTAACCCTAACCCTATCCCCAAACCCTAACCCTAACCCTAACCCCTAACCCTAAGCCTAACCCTAAACCCTAACCCAACCGTAACCCTAACCCTAACCCTACCCCTAACCCTAACCCCTAACCCCAAACCCTAAACCCTAACCCTAACCGTAACCCTAACCCTATCCCTAACCCTAACCTGACGGACAGGCTGGAACCAGCTGCTCAACTCGCCGGAACCACCTGCCAGACATGCCAGAACCACCTGCCGAGCACGCCGGAGCCACCTGCTGGACTCACCAGAACCACCTGCCTGACAGGCCAAAATCAACAGCTGGCTATGAGAGAACCACCTGGCAGACAATCCGCAATAACCTGCCAGGCATGCAGGAACCACCTCTCAGACGTAAGAGAACCACGTGCCGGACACGCTGGAACCACGTCCTGGACAGACTGGAACCACCTGCCGGACATGCCTGGACCACCTGCCGAGCACGCCGGAACCACCTGCTCGACTCGCAGGACCCATGTGCCAGACACGCCAAAATGAACTGCCGGCTACACCAGAACCACTTACCGGACACTCCGGAATAACCTGCCCGGCATGCCAGAACCACCTCTCAGAAGTGCCAGAAGCACGTGCTGGACATGCCGGAACAACCTATCGGACAGAACGGAACAACCTGCCGGACACACCAAAATCACCTGCGGGCTACGCCAGAACCACTTGGAGGACTCTCCGGGAAAACCTGCCGGGCATGCTGGAACCACCTCTCAGACGTGCCAGAACCTCATGCCGGACACCCCAGAACCACCTGCTGGACAGACCGGAAACACCTGCCGGACACGCCGGAACCACATGTTCGACTCGCTGGAACCACATTCTGGACATGGCAAAATCACCTGCCGCCTATGCCAGAACCGCTTGGCGAACACTCCGGAATCACCTGTCAGGCATGCCGGAACCACCTCTCAGACCTGCCAGAACCACATGCCAATGACACCGGAAGCACCTGCCGAGCATGCCGGAAGCACCTGCTCGACTCGCCAGAACCACCTGTCGGACACGCCAAAATCACCTGCCGGCTACGCCACAGCCAGTTGGTGAACACTCCGGAAACACCTGCCGGGCTGGCTGGAACCACCTGCCAGTCACGCCAACATCACCTGCCATCTACGCCAGAACCACTTGGCGGAGACTCCAGAAACACCTGTTGGGCCAGCCGGAACCATCTCTCAGACGTGCCAGAACCATGTGCCTGAGATGCTGGAACCACACCCCGAACAGACCGAAACCACCTGCCAGACGCAACTGAAGCACCTGCCGAGCACGCAGGAACAACCTGCTCGCCTCGCCGGAACCACCTGCCGGGCGCAGCGGAAGCACCTGCCGAGCGTGCCGGAGCCAGCTGCTCGCCTCGCCGGAACCACCTGCCGGGTGCAGCGGAAGCACGTGCCGAGAGCGCCGGAGCCACCTGCTCGCCTCGCCGGAACCACCTGCCGGGCCCAGCGGAAGCACGTGCCAAGCACGCCGGAGCCACCTGCTCGCCTCCCCGGAACCACCTGCCGGGCCAAGCGGAAGCACCTGCCGGGCGCGCCGGATTCACCTGCTCGCCTCGGCGGAACCACGTGCCGGGCCCTAACCCTAACCCTAACCCTTACCCTATCCCCAAACCCTAACCCTAACCCTAACCCCTAACCCTAAGCCTAACCCTAAACCCTAACCCAACCGTAACCCTAACCCTAACCCTACCCCTAACCCTAACCCCTAACCCCAAACCCTAAACCCTAACCCTAACCGTAACCCTAACCCTATCCCTAATCCTAACCTGACGGACAGGCTGGAACCAGCTGCTCAACTCGCCGGAACCACCTGCCAGACATGCCAGAACCACCTGCCGAGCACGCCGGAGCCACCTGCTGGACTCACCAGAACCACCTGCCTGACAGGCCAAAATCAACAGCTGGCTATGAGAGAACCACCTGGCAGACAATCCGCAATAACCTGCCAGGCATGCAGGAACCACCTCTCAGACGTAAGAGAACCACGTGCCGGACACGCTGGAACCACGTCCTGGACAGACTGGAACCACCTGCCGGACATGCCTGGACCACCTGCCGAGCACGCCGGAACCACCTGCTCGACTCACAGGACCCATGTTTCAGACACGCCAAAATGAACTGCCGGCTACACCAGAACCACTTACCGGAAACTCCGGAATAACCTGCCCGGCATGCCAGAACCACCTCTCAGAAGTGCCAGAAGCACGTGCTGGACATGCCGGAACAAACTATCGGACAGAACGGAACAACCTGCCAGACACACCAAAATCACCTGCGGGCTACGCCAGAACCACTTGGAGGACTCTCCGGGAAAACCTGCCGGGCATGCTGGAACCACCTCTCAGACGTGCCTGAACCACGTGGCGGACACTCCGGAAACGCATGTCGGGCCGGCCAGAACCACCTCTCAGACGTGCCAGAACCTCATGCCGGACACCCCAGAACCAGCTGCTGGACAGACCGGAAACACCTGCCGGACACGCCGGAACCACATGTTCAACTCGCTGGAACCACATTCTGGACATGGCAAAATCACCTGCCGCCTATGCCAGAACCGCTTGGCGAACACTCCGGAATCACCTGTCAGGCATGCCGGAACCACCTCTCAGACATGCCAGAACCGCATGTCAATGACACCGGAAGCACCTGCCGAGCATGCCGGAAGCACCTGCTCGACTCTCCAGAACCACCTGTCGGACACGCCAAAATCACCTGCCGGCTACGCCACAGCCAGTTGGTGAACACTCCGGAAACACCTGCCGGGCTGGCTGGAACCACCTGCCAGTCACGCCAACATCACCTGCCAGCTACGCCAGAACCACTTGGCGGAGACTCCAGAAACACCTGCTGGGCCAGCCGGAACCACCTCTCAGACGTGCCAGAACCATGTGCCTGAGATGCTGGAACCACACCCCGAACAGACCGAAACCACCTGCCAGACCCAACTGAACCACCTGCCGAGCACGCAGGAACAACCTGCTCGCCTCACCGGAACCACCTGCCGGGCGCAGCGGAAGCACCTGCCGAGCGCGCCGGAGCCACATGCTCGCCTCGCCGGAAACAACTGCCCGGCGCGCCGGAGCCACCTGCTCGCCTCGCCGGAACCACGTGCCGGGCCCTAACCCTAACCCTAACCCTAACCCTATCCCCAAACCCTAACCCTAACCCTAACCCCTAACCCTAAGCATAACCCTAAACCCTAACCCAACCGTAACCCTAACCCTAACCCTAACCCCTAACCCTAAGCCTAACCCAAACCCTAACCCAACCGTAACCCTAACCCTAACCCTACCCCTAACCCTAACCCCTAACCCCAAACCCTAAACCATAACCCTAACCGTAACCCTAACCCTATCCCTAACCCTAACCTGACGGACAGGCTGGAACCAGCTGCTCAACTCGCCGGAACCACCTGCCAGACATGCCAGAACCACCTGCCGAGCACGCCGGAGCCACCTGCTGGACTCACCAGAACCACCTGCCTGACAGGCCAAAATCAACAGCTGGCTATGAGAGAACCACCTGGCAGACAATCCGCAATAACCTGCCAGGCATGCAGGAACCACCTCTCAGACGTAAGAGAACCATGTGCCGGACACGCTGGAACCACGTCCTGGACAGACTGGAACCACCTGCCGGACATGCCTGGACCACCTGCCGAGCACGCCGGAACCACCTGCTCGACTCGCAGGACCCATGTGCCAGACACGCCAAAATGAACTGCCGGCTACACCAGAACCACTTACCGGACACTCCGGAATAACCTGCCCGGCATGCCAGAACCACCTCTCAGAAGTGCCAGAAGCACGTGCTGGACATGCCGGAACAACCTATCGGACAGAACGGAACAACCTGCCGGACACACCAAAATCACCTGCGGGCTACGCCAGAACCACTTGGAGGACTCTCCGGGAAAACCTGCCGGGCATGCTGGAACCACCTCTCAGACGTGCCTGAACCACGTGGCGGACACTCCGGAAACGCATGTCGGGCCGGCTGGAACCACCTCTCAGACGTGCCAGAACCTCATGCCGGACACCCCAGAACCACCTGCTGGACCGACCGGAAACACCTGCCGGACACGCCGGAACCACATGTTCGACTCGCTGGAACCACATTCTGGACATGGCAAAATCACCTGCCGCCTATGCCAGAACCGCTTGGCGAACACTCCGGAATCACCTGTCAGGCATGCAGGAACCACCTCTCAGACCTGCCAGAACCACATGCCAATGACACCGGAAGAACCTGCCGAGGATGCCGGAAGCACCTGCTCGACTCGCCAGAACCACCTGTCGGACACGCCAAAATCACCTGCCGGCTACGCCACAGCCAGTTGGTGAACACTCCGGAAACACCTGCCGGGCTGGCTGGAACCACCTGCCAGTCACGCCAACATCACCTGCCAGCTACGCCAGAACCACTTGGCGGAGACTCCAGAAACACCTGTTGGGCCAGCCGGAACCACCTCTCAGACGTGCCAGAACCATGTGCCTGAGATGCTGGAACCACACCCCGAACAGACCGAAACCACCTGCCAGACCCAACTGAACCACCTGCCTAGCACGCAGGAACAACCTGCTCGCCTCGCTGGAACCACCTGCCGGGCGCAGCGGAAGCACCTGCCGAGCGCGCCGGAGCCACCTGCTCGCGTCGCCGGAACCACGTGCCGGGCCCTAACCCTAACCCTAACCCTAACCCTATCCCCAAACCCTAACCCTAACCCTAACCCCTAACCCTAAGCCTAACCCTAAACCCTAACCCAACCGTAACCCTAACCCTAACCCTACCCCTAACCCTAACCCCTAACCCCAAACCCTAAACCCTAACCCTAACCGTAACCCTAACCCTATCCCTAACCCTAACCTGACGGACAGGCTGGAACCAGCTGCTCAACTCGCCGGAACCACCTGCCAGACATGCCAGAACCACCTGCCGAGCACGCCGGAGCCACCTGCTGGACTCACCAGAACCACCTGCCTGACAGGCCAAAATCAACAGCTGGCTATGAGAGAACCACCTGGCAGACAATCCGCAATAACCTGCCAGGCATGCAGGAACCACCTCTCAGACGTAAGAGAACCACGTGCCGGACACGCTGGAACCACGTACTGGACAGACTGGAACCACCTGCCGGACATGCCTGGACCACCTGCCGAGCACGCCGGAACCACCTGCTCGACTCTCAGGACCCATGTGCCAGACACGCCAAAATGAACTGCCGGCTACACCAGAACCACTTACCGGACACTCCGGAATAACCTGCCCGGCATGCCAGAACCACCTCTCAGAAGTGCCAGAAGCACGTGCTGGACATGCCGGAACAACCTATCGGACAGAACGGAACAACCTGCCGGACACACCAAAATCACCTGCGGGCTACGCCAGAACCACTTGGAGGACTCTCCGGGAAAACCTGCCGGGCATGCTGGAACCACCTCTCAGACGCGCCTGAACCACGTGGCGGACACTCTGGAAACGCATGTCGGGCCGGCCGGAACCACCTCTCAGACGTGCCAGAACCTCATGACGGACACCCCAGAACCAGCTGCTGGACAGACCGGAAACACCTGCCGGACACGCCGGAACCACATGTTCGACTCGCTGGAACCACATTCTCGACATGGCAAAATCACCTGCCGCCTATGCCAGAACCGCTTGGCGAACACTCCGGAATCACCTGTCAGGCATGCCGGAACCACCTCTCAGACCTGCCAGAACCACATGCCAATGACACCGGAAGCACCTGCCGAGCATGCCGGAAGCACCTGCTCGACTCGCCAGAACCACCTGTCGGACACGACAAAATCACCTGCCGGCTACGCCACAGCCAGTTGGTGAACACTCCGGAAACACCTGCCGGGCTGGCTGGAACCACCTGCCAGTCACGCCAACATCACCTGCCAGCTACGCCAGAACCACTTGGCGGAGACTCCAGAAACACCTGTTGGGCCAGCCGGAACCACCTCTCAGACGTGCCAGAACCATGTGCCTGAGATGCTGGAACCACACCCCAAACAGACCGAAGCCACCTGCCAGACCCAACTGAACCACCTGCCGAGCGCGCCGGAGCCACCTGCTCGCCTCGCCGGAACCACCTGCCGGGCGCAGCGGAAGCCCCTGCCGGGCGCGCCGGAGCAACCTGCTCGGCTCGCCGGAACCACCTGCCGGGCCCTAACCCTAACCCTAACCCTAACCCTATCCCCAAACCCTAACCCTAAGCGTAACCCCTAACCCTAAGCATAACCCTAAACCCTAACCCAACCGTAACCCTAACCCTAACCCTACCCCTAACCCTAACACCTAACCCCAAACCCTAAACCCTAACCCTAACCGTAACCCCTATACCTAACCCTAACCTGACGGACAGGCTGGAACCAGCTGCTCAACTCGCCGGAACCACCTGCCCGGCGCGCCGGAGCCACCTGCTCGCCTCGCCGGAACCACCTGCCAGGCCCAGCAGAAGCACCTGCCGGGCGCGCCGGAGCCACCTGCTCGCCTCGCCGGAACCACCTGCCGGGTGCAGCGGAAGCACCTGCCGAGCGCGCCGGAGCCACCTGCTCGCCTCGCCGGAACCACCTGCCGGGCCCAGCGGAAGCACGTGCCAAGCACGCAGGAGCCACCTGCTCGCCTCGCCGGAACCACGTGCTGGGCCCTAACCCTAACCCTAACCCTAACCCTATCCCCAAACCCTAACCCTAACCCTAACCCCTAACCCTAAGCCTAACCCTAAACCCTAACCCAACCGTAACCCTAACCCTAACCCTACCCCTAACCCTAACCCCTAACCCCAAACCCTAAACCCTAACCCTAACCGTAACCCTAACCCTATCCCTAACCCTAACCTGACGGACAGGCTGGAACCAGCTGCTCAACTCGCCGGAACCACCTGCCAGACATGCCAGAACCACCTGCCGAGCACGCCGGAGCCACCTGCTGGACTCACCAGAACCACCTGCCTGACAGGCCAAAATCAACAGCTGGCTATGAGAGAACCACCTGGCAGACAATCCGCAATAACCTGCCAGGCATGCAGGAACCACCTCTCAGACGTAAGAGAACCACGTGCCGGACACGCTGGAACCACGTCCTGGACAGACTGGAACCACCTGCCTGACATGCCTGGACCACCTGCCGAGCACGCCGGAACCACCTGCTCGACTCGCAGGACCCATGTGCCAGACACGCCAAAATGAACTGCCGGCTACACCAGAACCACTTACCGGACACTCCGGAATAACCTGCCCGGCATGCCAGAACCACCTCTCAGAAGTGCCAGAAGCACGTGCTGGACATGCCGGAACAACCTATCGGACAGAACGGAACAACCTGCCGGACACACCAAAATCACCTGCGGGCTACGCCAGAACCACTTGGAGGACTCTCCGGGAAAACCTGCCGGGCATGCTGGAACCACCTCTCAGACGTGCCTGAACCACGTGGCGGACACTCCGGAAACGCATGTCGGGCCGGCCGGAACCACCTCTCAGACGTGCCAGAACCTCATGCCGGACACCCCAGAACCAGCTGCTGGACAGACCGGAAACACCTGCCGGACACGCCGGAACCACATGTTCGACTCGCTGGAACCACATTCTGGACATGGCAAAATCACCTGCCGCCTATGCCAGAACCGCTTGGCGAACACTCCGGAATCACCTGTCAGGCATGCCGGAACCACCTCTCAGACCTGCCAGAACCACATGCCAATGACACCGGAAGCACCTGCCGAGCATGCCGGAAGCACCTGCTCGACTCGCCAGAACCACCTGTCGGACACGCCAAAATCACCTGCCGGCTACGCCACAGCCAGTTGGTGAACACTCCGGAAACACCTGCCGGGCTGGCTGGAACCACCTGCCAGTCACGCCAACATCACCTGCCAGCTACGCCAGAACCACTTGGCGGAGACTCCAGAAACACCTGTTGGGCCAGCCGGAACCATCTCTCAGACGTGCCAGAACCATGTGCCTGAGATGCTGGAACCACACCCCGAACAGACCGAAACCACCTGCCAGACGCAACTGAAGCACCTGCCGAGCACGCAGGAACAACCTGCTCGCCTCGCCGGAACCACCTGCCGGGCGCAGCGGAAGCACCTGCCGAGCGTGCCGGAGCCAGCTGCTCGCCTCGCCGGAACCACCTGCCGGGTGCAGCGGAAGCACGTGCCGAGCGCGCCGGAGCCACCTGCTCGCCTCGCCGGAACCACCTGCCGGGCCCAGCGGAAGCACGTGCCAAGCACGCCGGAGCCACCTGCTCGCCTCGCCGGAACCACCTGCCGGGCCAAGCGGAAGCACCTGCCGGGCGCACCGGAGCCACCTGCTCGCCTCGGCGGAACCACGTGCCGGGCCCTAACCCTAACCCTAAACCTTACCCTATCCCCAAACCCTAACCCTAACCCTAACCCCTAACCCTAAGCCTAACCCTAAACCCTAACCCGACCGTAACCCTAACCCTAACCCTACCCCTAACCCTAACCCCTAACCCCAAACCCTAAACCCTAACCCTAACCGTAACCCTAACCCTATCCCTAATCCTAACCTGACGGACAGGCTGGAACCAGCTGCTCAACTCGCCGGAACCACCTGCCAGACATGCCAGAACCACCTGCCGAGCACGCCGGAGCCACCTGCTGGACTCACCAGAACCACCTGCCTGACAGGCCAAAATCAACAGCTGGCTATGAGAGAACCACCTGGCAGACAATCCGCAATAACCTGCCAGGCATGCAGGAACCACCTCTCAGACGTAAGAGAACCACGTGCCGGACACGCTGGAACCACGTCCTGGACAGACTGGAACCACCTGCCGGACATGCCTGGACCACCTGCCGAGCACGCCGGAACCACCTGCTCGACTCGCAGGACCCATGTTTCAGACACGCCAAAATGAACTGCCGGCTACACCAGAACCACTTACCGGACACTCCGGAATAACCTGCCCGGCATGCCAGAACCACCTCTCAGAAGTGCCAGAAGCACGTGCTGGACATGCCGGAACAACCTATCGGACAGAACGGAACAACCTGCCGGACACACCAAAATCACCTGCGGGCTACGCCAGAACCACTTGGAGGACTCTCCGGGAAAACCTGCCGGGCATGCTGGAACCACCTCTCAGACGTGCCTGAACCACGTGGCGGACACTCCGGAAACGCATGTCAGGCCGGCCAGAACCACCTCTCAGACGTGCCAGAACCTCATGCCGGACACCCCAGAACCACCTGCCGGACAGACCGGAAACACCTGCCGGACACGCCGGAACCACATGTTCAACTCGCTGGAACCACATTCTGGACATGGCAAAATCACCTGCCGCCTGTGCCAGAACCGCTTGGCGAACACTCCGGAATCACCTGTCAGGCATGCCGGAACCACCTCTCAGACATGCCAGAACCGCATGCCAATGACACCGGAAGCACCTGCCGAGCATGCCGGAAGCACCTGCTCGACTCTCCAGAACCACCTGTCGGACACGCCAAAATCACCTGCCGGCTACGCCACAGCCAGTTGGTGAACACTCCGGAAACACCTGCCGGGCTGGCTGGAACCACCTGCCAGTCACGCCAACATCACCTGCCAGCTACGCCAGAACCACTTGGCGGAGACTCCAGAAACACCTGCTGGGCCAGCCGGAACCACCTCTCAGACGTGCCAGAACCATGTGCCTGAGATGCTGGAACCACACCCCGAACAGACCGAAACCACCTGCCAGACCCAACTGAACCACCTGCCGAGCACGCAGGAACAACCTGCTCGCCTCACCGGAACCACCTGCCGGGCGCAGCGGAAGCACCTGCCGAGCGCGCCGGAGCCACATGCTCGCCTCGCCAGAAACAACTGCCCGGCGCGCCGGAGCCACCTGCTCGCCTCGCCGAAACCACCTGCCGGGCCCAGCGGAAGCACGTGCCAAGCACGCAGGAGCCACCTGCTCGCCTCGCCGGAACCACCTGCCGGTCCCAGCGGAAGCACCTGCCGAGCGCGCCGGAGCCACCTGCTCGCCTCGCCGGAACCACGTGCCGGGCCCTAACCCTAACCCTAACCCTAACCCTATCCCCAAACCCTAACCCTAACCCTAACCCCTAACCCTAAGCCTAACCCTAAACCCTAACCCAACCGTAACCCTAACCCTAACCCTAACCCCTAACCCTAAGCCTAACCCAAACCCTAACCCAACCGTAACCCTAACCCTAACCCTACCCCTAACCCTAACCCCTAACCCCAAACCC
Organism: Equus asinus; assembly: GCF_041296235.1. Taxonomy (NCBI): domain Eukaryota; kingdom Metazoa; phylum Chordata; class Mammalia; order Perissodactyla; family Equidae; genus Equus; species Equus asinus. The sequence goes on from NW_027225147.1 coordinate 228,912, forward strand.
TAAACCCTAACCCTAACCGTAACCCTAACCCTATCCCTAACCCTAACCTGACGGACAGGCTGGAACCAGCTGCTCAACTCGCCAGAACCACCTGCCAGACATGCCAGAACCACCTGCCGAGCACGCCGGAGCCACCTGCTGGACTCACCAGAACCACCTGCCTGACAGGCCAAAATCAACAGCTGGCTATGAGAGAACCACCTGGCAGACAATCCGCAATAACCTGCCAGGCATGCAGGAACCACCTCTCAGACGTAAGAGAACCACGTGCCGGACACGCTGGAACCACGTCCTGGACAGACTGGAACCACCTGCCGGACATGCCTGGACCACCTGCCGAGCACGCCGGAACCACCTGCTCGACTCGCAGGACCCATGTGCCAGACACGCCAAAATGAACTGCCGGCTACACCAGAACCACTTACCGGACACTCCGGAATAACCTGCCCGGCATGCCAGAACCACCTCTCAGAAGTGCCAGAAGCACGTGCTGGACATGCCGGAACAACCTATCGGACAGAACGGAACAACCTGCCAGACACACCAAAATCACCTGCGGGCTACGCCAGAACCACTTGGAGGACTCTCCGGGAAAACCTGCCGGGCATGCTGGAACCACCTCTCAGACGCGCCTGAACCACGTGGCGGACACTCCGGAAACGCATGTCGGGCCGGCCGGAACCACCTCTCAGACGTGCCAGAACCTCATGATGGACACCCCAGAACCAGCTGCTGGACAGACCGGAAACACCTGCCGGACACGCCGGAACCACATGTTCGACTCGCTGGAACCACATTCTGGACATGGCAAAATCACCTGCCGCCTATGCCAGAACCGCTTGGCGAACACTCCGGAATCACCTGTCAGGCATGCCGGAACCACCTCTCAGACCTGCCAGAACCACATGCCAATGACACCGGAAGCACCTGCCGAGCATGCCGGAAGCACCTGCTCGACTCGCCAGAACCACCTGTCGGACACGCCAAAATCACCTGCCGGCTACGCCACAGCCAGTTGGTGAACACTCCGGAAACACCTGCCGGGCTGGCTGGAACCACCTGCCAGTCACGCCAACATTACCTGCCAGCTACGCCAGAACCACTTGGCGGAGACTCCAGAAACACCTGTTGGGCCAGCCGGAACCACCTCTCAGACGTGCCAGAACCATGTGCCTGAGATGCTGGAACCACACCCCGAACAGACCGAAACCGCCTGCCAGACCCAACTGAACCACCTGCCGAGCACGCAGGAACAACCTGCTCGCCTCGCCGGAACCACCTGCCGGGCCCAGCGGAAGCACCTGCCGAGCGCGCCGGAGCCACCTGCTCGCGTCGCCGGAACCACGTGCCGGGCCATAACCCTAACCCTAACCCTATCCCCAAACCCTAACCGTAACCGTAACCCCTAACCCTAAGCCTAACCCTAAACCCTAACCCAACCGTAACCCTAACCCTAACCCTACCCCTAACCCTAACCCCTAACCCCAAACCCTAAACCCTAACCCTAACCGTAACCCCTATCCCTAACCCTAACCTGACGGACAGGCTGGAACCAGCTGCTCAACTCGCCGGAACCACCTGCCCGGCGCGCCGGAGCCACCTGCTCGCCTCGCCGGAACCACCTGCCAGGCCCAGCAGAAGCACCTGCCGGGCGCGCTGGAGCCACCTGCTCGCCTCGCCGGAACCACCTGCCGGGTGCAGCGGAAGCACCTGCCGAGCGCGCCGGAGCCACCTGCTCGCCTCGCCGGAACCACCTGCCGGGCCCAGCGGAAGCACGTGCCAAGCACGCAGGAGCCACCTGCTCGCCTCGCCGGAACCACGTGCCGGGCCCTAACCCTAACCCTAACCCTAACCCTATCCCCAAACCCTAACCCTAACCCTAACCCCTAACCCTAAGCCTAACCCTAAACCCTAACCCAACCGTAACCCTAACCCTAACCCTACCCCTAACCCTAACCCCTAACCCCAAACCCTAAACCCTAACCCTAACCGTAACCCTAACCCTATCCCTAACCCTAACCTGACGGACAGGCTGGAACCAGCTGCTCAACTCGCCGGAACCACCTGCCAGACATGCCAGAACCACCTGCCGAGCACGCCGGAGCCACCTGCTGGACTCACCAGAACCACCTGCCTGACAGGCCAAAATCAACAGCTGGCTATGAGAGAACCACCTGGCAGACAATCCGCAATAACCTGCCAGGCATGCAGGAACCACCTCTCAGACGTAAGAGAACCACGTGCCGGACACGCTGGAACCACGTCCTGGACAGACTGGAACCACCTGCCGGACATGCCTGGACCACCTGCCGAGCACGCCGGAACCACCTGCTCGACTCGCAGGACCCATGTGCCAGACACGCCAAAATGAACTGCCGGCTACACCAGAACCACTTACCGGACACTCCGGAATAACCTGCCCGGCATGCCAGAACCACCTCTCAGAAGTGCCAGAAGCACGTGCTGGACATGCCGGAACAACCTATCGGACAGAACGGAACAACCTGCCGGACACACCAAAATCACCTGCGGGCTACGCCAGAACCACTTGGAGGACTCTCCGGGAAAACCTGCCGGGCATGCTGGAACCACCTCTCAGACGTGCCTGAACCACGTGGCGGACACTCCGGAAACGCATGTCGGGCCGGCCGGAACCACCTCTCAGACGTGCCAGAACCTCATGCCGGACACCCCAGAACCACCTGCTGGACAGACCGGAAACACCTGCCGGACACGCCGGAACCACATGTTCGACTCGCTGGAACCACATTCTGGACATGGCAAAATCACCTGCCGCCTATGCCAGAACCGCTTGGCGAACACTCCGGAATCACCTGTCAGGCATGCCGGAACCACCTCTCAGACCTGCCAGAACCACATGCCAATGACACCGGAAGCACCTGCCGAGCATGCCGGAAGCACCTGCTCGACTCGCCAGAACCACCTGTCGGACACGCCAAAATCACCTGCCGGCTACGCCACAGCCAGTTGGTGAACACTCCGGAAACACCTGCCGGGCTGGCTGGAACCACCTGCCAGTCACGCCAACATCACCTGCCAGCTACGCCAGAACCACTTGGCGGAGACTCCAGAAACACCTGTTGGGCCAGCCGGAACCATCTCTCAGACGTGCCAGAACCATGTGCCTGAGATGCTGGAACCACACCCCGAACAGACCGAAACCACCTGCCAGACGCAACTGAAGCACCTGCCGAGCACGCAGGAACAACCTGCTCGCCTCGCCGGAACCACCTGCCGGGCGCAGCGGAAGCACCTGCCGAGCGTGCCGGAGCCAGCTGCTCGCCTCGCCGGAACCACCTGCCGGGTGCAGCGGAAGCACGTGCCAAGCACGCCGGAGCCACCTGCTCGCCTCGCCGGAACCACCTGCCGGGCCATGCGGAAGCACCTGCCGGGCGCGCCGGAGCCACCTGCTCGTCTCGAAGGAACCACCTGCCGGGCCCAGCGGAAGCACCTGCCGGGCGCGCCGGAGCCACCTGCTCGGCTCGCCGGAACCACCTGCCGGGCCCTAACCCTAACCCTAACCCTAACCCTATCCCCAAACCCTAACCCTAACCCTAACCCCTAACCCTAAGCCTAACCCTAAACCCTAACCCAACCGTAACCCTAACCCTAACCCTACCCCTAACCCTAACCCCTAACCCCAAACCCTAAACCCTAACCCTAACCGTAACCCTAACCCTATCCCTAACCCTAACCTGACGGACAGGCTGGAACCAGCTGCTCAACTCGCCGGAACCACCTGCCAGACATGCCAGAACCACCTGCCCAGCACGCCGGAGCCACCTGCTGGACTCACCAGAACCACCTGCCTGACAGGCCAAAATCAACAGCTGGCTATGAGAGAACCACCTGGCAGACAATCCGCAATAACCTGCCAGGCATGCAGGAACCACCTCTCAGACGTAAGAGAACCACGTGCCGGACACGCTGGAACCACGTCCTGGACAGACTGGAACCACCTGCCGGACATGCCTGGACCACCTGCCGAGCACGCCGGAACCACCTGCTCGACTCGCAGGACCCATGTGCCAGACACGCCAAAATGAACTGCCGGCTACACCAGAACCACTTACCGGACACTCCGGAATAACCTGCCCAGCATGCCAGAACCACCTCTCAGAAGTGCCAGAAGCACGTGCTGGACATGCCGGAACAACCTATCGGACAGAACGGAACAACCTGCCGGACACACCAAAATCACCTGCGGGCTACGCCAGAACCACTTGGAGGACTCTCCGGGAAAACCTGCCGGGCATGCTGGAACCACCTCTCAGACGTGCCTGAACCACGTGGCGGACACTCCGGAAACGCATGTCGGGCCGGCCGGAACCACCTCTCAGACGTGCCAGAACCTCATGCCGGACACCCCAGAACCACCTGCTGGACAGACCGGAAACACCTGCCGGACACGCCGGAACCACATGTTCGACTCGCTGGAACCACATTCTGGACATGGCAAAATCACCTGCCGCCTATGCCAGAACCGCTTGGCGAACACTCCGGAATCACCTGTCAGGCATGCCGGAACCACCTCTCAGACCTGCCAGAACCACATGCCAATGACACCGGAAGCACCTGCCGAGCATGCCGGAAGCACCTGCTCGACTCGCCAGAACCACCTGTCGGACACGCCAAAATCACCTGCCGGCTACGCCACAGCCAGTTGGTGAACACTCCGGAAACACCTGCCGGGCTGGCTGGAACCACCTGCCAGTCACGCCAACATCACCTGCCAGCTACGCCAGAACCACTTGGCGGAGACTCCAGAAACACCTGTTGGGCCAGCCGGAACCATCTCTCAGACGTGCCAGAACCATGTGCCTGAGATGCTGGAACCACACCCCGAACAGACCGAAACCACCTGCCAGACGCAACTGAAGCACCTGCCGAGCACGCAGGAACAACCTGCTCGCCTCGCCGGAACCACCTGCCGGGCGCAGCGGAAGCACCTGCCGAGCGTGCCGGAGCCAGCTGCTCGCCTCGCCGGAACCACCTGCCGGGTGCAGCGGAAGCACGTGCCGAGCGCGCCGGAGCCACCTGCTCGCCTCGCCGGAACCACCTGCCGGGCCCAGCGGAAGCACGTGCCAAGCACGCCGGAGCCACCTGCTCGCCTCGCCGGAACCACCTGCCGGGCCAAGCGGAAGCACCTGCCGGGCGCACCGGAGCCACCTGCTCGCCTCGCCGGAACCACGTGCCGGGCCCTAACCCTAACCCTAACCCTAACCCTATCCCCAAACCCTAACCCTAACCCTAACCCCTAACCCTAAGCCTAACCCTAAACCCTAACCCAACCGTAACCCTAACCCTAACCCTACCCCTAACCCTAACCCCTAACCCCAAACCCTAAACCCTAACCCTAACCGTAACCCTAACCCTATCCCTAACGCTAACCTGACGGACAGGCTGGAACCAGCTGCTCAACTCGCCGGAACCACCTGCCAGACATGCCAGAACCACCTGCCGAGCACGCCGGAGCCACCTGCTGGACTCACCAGAACCACCTGCCTGACAGGCCAAAATCAACAGCTGGCTATGAGAGAACCACCTGGCAGACAATCCGCAATAACCTGCCAGGCATGCAGGAACCACCTCTCAGACGTAAGAGAACCACGTGCCGGACACGCTGGAACCACGTCCTGGACAGACTGGAACCACCTGCCGGACATGCCTGGACCACCTGCCGAGCACGCCGGAACCACCTGCTCGACTCGCAGGACCCATGTGCCAGACACGCCAAAATGAACTGCCGGCTACACCAGAACCACTTACCGGACACTCCGGAATAACCTGCCCGGCATGCCAGAACCACCTCTCAGAAGTGCCAGAAGCACGTGCTGGACATGCCGGAACAACCTATCGGACAGAACGGAACAACCTGCCGGACACACCAAAATCACCTGCGGGCTACGCCAGAACCACTTGGAGGACTCTCCGGGAAAACCTGCCGGGCATGCTGGAACCACCTCTCAGACGTGCCTGAACCACGTGGCGGACACTCCGGAAACGCATGTCGGGCCGGCCGGAACCACCTCTCAGACGTGCCAGAACCTCATGCCGGACACCCCAGAACCACCTGCTGGACAGACCGGAAACACCTGCCGGACACGCCGGAACCACATGTTCGACTCGCTGGAACCACATTCTGGACATGGCAAAATCACCTGCCGCCTATGCCAGAACCGCTTGGCGAACACTCCGGAATCACCTGTCAGGCATGCCGGAACCACCTCTCAGACATGGCAGAACCGCATGCCAATGACACCGGAAGCACCTGCCGAGCATGCCGGAAGCACCTGCTCGACTCGCCAGAACCACCTGTCGGACACGCCAAAATCACCTGCCGGCTACGCCACAGCCAGTTGGTGAACACTCCGGAAACACCTGCCGGGCTGGCTGGAACCACCTGCCAGTCACGCCAACATCACCTGCCAGCTACGCCAGAACCACTTGGCGGAGACTCCAGAAACACCTGTTGGGCCAGCCGGAACCACCTCTCAGACATGCCAGAACCATGTGCCTGAGATGCTGGAACCACACCCCAAACAGACCGAAACCACCTGCCAGACCCAACTGAACCACCTGCCAAGCACGCAGGAACATCCTGCTCGCCTCGCCGGAACCACCTGCCGGGCGCAGCGGAAGCACCTGCCGAGCGCGCCGGAGCCACCTGCGCGCCTCGCCGGAACCACCTGCCGGGTGCAGCGGAAGCACCTGCCGAGCGCGCCGGAGCCACCTGCTGGCCTCGCCGGAACCACCTGCCGGGCCCAGCGGAAGCACGTGCCAAGCACGCCGGAGCCACCTGCTCGCCTCGCCGGAACTACCTGCCGGGCCCAGCGGAAGCACCTGCCGAGCGCGCCGGAGCCACCTGCTCGCCTCGCCGGAACCACGCGCCAGGCCCCAACCGTAACCCTAACCCTAACCCTATCCCCAAACCCTAACCCTAACCCTAACCCCTAACCCTAAGCCTAACCCTAAACCCTAACCCAACCGTAACCCTAACCCTAACCCTACCCCTAACCCTAACCCCTAACCCCAAACCCTAAACCCTAACCCTAACCGTAACCCTAACCCTATCCCTAACCCTAACCTGACGGACAGGCTGGAACAAGCTGCTCAACTCGCCGGAACCACCTGCCAGACATGCCAGAACCACCTGCCGAGCACGCCGGAGCCACCTGCTGGACTCACCAGAACCACCTGCCTGACAGGCCAAAATCAACAGCTGGCTATGAGAGAACCACCTGGCAGACAATCCGCAATAACCTGCCAGGCATGCAGGAACCACCTCTCAGACGTAAGAGAACCACGTGCCGGACACGCTGGAACCACGTCCTGGACAGACTGGAACCACCTGCCGGACATGCCTGGACCACCTGCCGAGCACGCCGGAACCACCTGCTCGACTCGCAGGACCCATGTGACAGACACGCCAAAATGAACTGCCGGCTACACCAGAACCACTTACCGGACACTCCGGAATAACCTGCCCGGCATGCCAGAACCACCTCTCAGAAGTGCCAGAAGCACGTGCTGGACATGCCGGAACAACCTATCGGACAGAACGGAACAACCTGCCGGACACACCAAAATCACCTGCGGGCTACGCCAGAACCACTTGGAGGACTCTCCGGGAAAACCTGCCGGGCATGCTGGAACCACCTCTCAGACGTGCCTGAACCACGTGGCGGACACTCCGGAAACGCATGTCGGGCCGGCTGGAACCACCTCTCAGACGTGCCAGAACCTCATGCCGGACACCCCAGAACCACCTGCTGGACAGACCGGAAACACCTGCCGGACACGCCGGAACCACATGTTCGACTCGCTGGAACCACATTCTGGACATGGCAAAATCACCTGCCGCCTATGCCAGAACCGCTTGGCGAACACTCCGGAATCACCTGTCAGGCATGCCGGAACCACCTCTCAGACCTGCCAGAACCGCATGCCAATGACACCGGAAGCACCTGCCGAGCATGCCGGAAGCACCTGCTCGACTCGCCAGAACCACCTGTCGGACACGCCAAAATCACCTGCCGGCTACGCCACAGCCAGTTGGTGAACACTCCGGAAACACCTGCCGGGCTGGCTGGAACCACCTGCCAGTCACGCCAACATCACCTGCCAGCTACGCCAGAACCACTTGGCGGAGACTCCAGAAACACCTGTTGGGCCAGCCGGAACCATCTCTCAGACGTGCCAGAACCATGTGCCTGAGATGCTGGAACCACACCCCGAACAGACCGAAACCACCTGCCAGACGCAACTGAAGCACCTGCCGAGCACGCAGGAACAACCTGCTCGCCTCGCCGGAACCAGCTGCCGGGCGCAGCGGAAGCACCTGCCGAGCGTGCCGGAGCCAGCTGCTCGCCTCGCCGGAACCACCTGCCGGGTGCAGCGGAAGCACGTGCCGAGCGCGCCGGAGCCACCTGCTCGCCTCGCCGGAACCACCTGCCGGGCCCAGCGGAAGCACGTGCCAAGCACGCCGGAGCCACCTGCTCGCCTCGCCGGAACCACCTGCCGGGCCAAGCGGAAGCACCTGCCGGGCGCGCCGGAGCCACCTGCTCGCCTCGCCGGAACCACCTGCCGGGCCCAGCGGAAGCACATGCCGGGCGCGCCAGAGCCACCTCCTCGGCTCGCCGGAACCACCTGCCGGGCCCTAACCCTAACCCTAACCCTAACCCTATCCCCAAACCCTAACCCTAACCCTAACCCCTAACCCTAAGCCTAACCCTAAACCCTAACCCAACCGTAACCCTAACCCTAACCCTACCCCTAACCCTAACCCCTAACCCCAAACCCTAAACCCTAACCCTAACCGTAACCCTACCCCTATCCCTAACCCTAACCTGACGGACAGGCTGGAACCAGCTGCTCAACTCGCCGGAACCACCTGCCAGACATGCCAGAACCACCTGCCGAGCACGCCGGAGCCACCTGCTGGACTCACCAGAACCACCTGCCTGACAGGCCAAAATCAACAGCTGGCTATGAGAGAACCACCTGGCAGACAATCCGCAATAACCTGCCAGGCATGCAGGAACCACCTCTCAGACGTAAGAGAACCACGTGCCGGACACGCTGGAACCACGTCCTGGACAGACTGGAACCACCTGCCGGACATGCCTGGACCACCTGCCGAGCACGCCGGAACCACCTGCTCGACTCGCAGGACCCATGTGCCAGACACGCCAAAATGAACTGCCGGCTACACCAGAACCACTTACCGGACACTCCGGAATAACCTGCCCGGCATGCCAGAACCACCTCTCAGAAGTGCCAGAAGCACGTGCTGGACATGCCGGAACAACCTATCGGACAGAACGGAACAACCTGCCGGACACACCAAAATCACCTGCGGGCTACGCCAGAACCACTTGGAGGACTCTCCGGGAAAACCTGCCGGGCATGCTGGGACCACCTCTCAGACGTGCCTCAACCACGTGGCAGACACTACGGAAACGCACGTCGGGCCGGCCGTAACCACCTCTCAGACGTGCCAGAACCTCATGCCGGACACCCCAGAACCACCTGCTGGACAGACCAGAAACACCTGCCGGACACGCCGGAACCACATGTTCGACTCGCTGGAACCACATTCTGGACATGGCAAAATCACCTGCCGCCTATGCCAGAACCGCTTGGCGAACACTCCGGAATCACCTGTCAGGCATGCCGGAACCACCTCTCAGACACGCCAGAACCACATGCCAATGACACCGGAAGCACCTGCCGAGCATGCCGGAAGCACCTGCTCGACTCGCCAGAACCACCTGTCGGACACGCCAAAATCACCTGCCGGCTACGCCACAGCCAGTTGGTGAACACTCCGGAAACACCTGCCGGGCTGGCTGGAACCACCTGCCAGTCACGCCAACATCACCTGCCAGCTACGCCAGAACCACTTGGCGGAGACTCCAGAAACACCTGTTGGGCCAGCCGGAACCACCTCTCAGACGTGCCAGAACCATGTGCCTGAGATGCTGGAACCACACCCCGAACAGACCGAAACCACCTGCCAGACCCAACTGAACCACCTGCTAAGCACGCAGGAACAACCTGCTCGCCTCGCCGGAACCACATGCCGGGCGCAGCGGAAGCACCTGCCGAGCGCGCCGGAGCCACCTGCTCGCCTCGCCGGAACCACCTGCCCGGCGCGCCGGAGCCACCTGCTGGCCTCGCCGGAACCACCTGGCGGGCCCAGCGGAAGCACGTGCCAAGCATGCCGGAGCCACCTGCTCGCCTCGCCGGAACTACCTGCCGGGCCCAGCGGAAGCACCTGCCGAGCGCGCCGGAGCCACCTGCTCGCCTCGACGGAACCACCTGCCCGGCGCGCCGGAGCCACCTGCTCGCCTCGCCGGAACCACGTGCCGGGCCCTAACCCTAACCCTAACCCTAACCCTATCCCCAAACCCTAACCCTAACCCTAACCCCTAACCCTAAGCCTAACCCTAAACCCTAACCCAACCGTAACCCTAACCCTAACCCTACCCCTAACCCTAACCCCTAACCCCAAACCCTAAACCCTAACCCTAACCGTAACCCTAACCCTATCCCTAACCCTAACCTGACGGACAGGCTGGAACCAGCTGCTCAACTCGCCGGAACCACCTGCCAGACATGCCAGAACCACCTGCCCAGCACGCCGGAGCCACCTGCTGGACTCACCAGAACCACCTGCCTGACAGGCCAAAATCAACAGCTGGCTATGAGAGAACCACCTGGCAGACAATCCGCAATAACCTGCCAGGCATGCAGGAACCACCTCTCAGACGTAAGAGAACCACGTGCCGGACACGCTGGAACCACGTCCTGGACAGACTGGAACCACCTGCCGGACATGCCTGGACCACCTGCCGAGCACGCCGGAACCACCTGCTCGACTCGCAGGACCCATGTGCCAGACACGCCAAAATGAACTGCCGGCTACACCAGAACCACTTACCGGACACTCCGGAATAACCTGCCCGGCATGCCAGAACCACCTCTCAGAAGTGCCAGAAGCACGTGCTGGACATGCCGGAACAACCTATCGGACAGAACGGAACAACCTGCCGGACACACCAAAATCACCTGCGGGCTACGCCAGAACCACTTGGAGGACTCTCCGGGAAAACCTGCCGGGCATGCTGGAACCACCTCTCAGACGTGCCTGAACCACGTGGCGGACACTCCGGAAACGCATGTCGGGCCGGCCGGAACCACCTCTCAGACGTGCCAGAACCATGTGCCTGAGATGCTGGAACCACACCCCAAACAGACCGAAACAACCTGCCAGACCCAACTGAACCACCTGCTAAGCACGCAGGAACAACCTGCTCGCCTCGCCGGAACCACATGCCGGGCGCAGCGGAAGCACCTGCCGAGCGCGCCGGAGCCACCTGCTCGCCTCGCCGGAACCACCTGCCCGGCGCGCCGGAGCCACCTGCTCGCCTCGCCGGAACCACCTGCCAGGCCCAGCAGAAGCACCTGCCGGGCGCGCCGGAGCCACCTGCTCGCCTCGCCGGAACCACCTGCCGGGTGCAGCGGAAGCACCTGCCGAGCGCGCCGGAGCCACCTGCTCGCCTCGCCGGAACCACCTGCCGGGCCCAGCGGAAGCACGTGCCAAGCACGCCGGAGCCACCTGCTCGCCTCGCCGGAACTACCTGCCGGGCCCAGCGGAAGCACCTGCCGAGCGCGCCGGAGCCACCTGCTCGCCTCGCCGGAACCACGCGCCGGGCCCCAACCCTAACCCTAACCCTAACCCTATCCCCAAACCCTAACCCTAACCCTAACCCCTAACCCTAAGCCTAACCCTAAACCCTAACCCAACCGTAACCCTAACCCTAACCCTACCCCTAACCCTAACCCCTAACCCCAAACCCTAAACCCTAACCCTAACCGTAACCCTAACCCTATCCCTAACCCTAACCTGACGGACAGGCTGGAACCAGCTGCTCAACTCGCCGGAACCACCTGCCAGACATGCCAGAACCACCTGCCGAGCACGCCGGAGCCACCTGCTGGACTCACCAGAACCACCTGCCTGACAGGCCAAAATCAACAGCTGGCTATGAGAGAACCACCTGGCAGACAATCCGCAATAACCTGCCAGGCATGCAGGAACCACCTCTCAGACGTAAGAGAACCACGTGCCGGACACGCTGGAACCACGTCCTGGACAGACTGGAACCACCTGCCGGACATGCCTGGACCACCTGCCGAGCACGCCGGAACCACCTGCTCGACTCGCAGGACCCATGTGCCAGACACGCCAAAATGAACTGCCGGCTACACCAGAACCACTTACCGGACACTCCGGAATAACCTGCCCGGCATGCCAGAACCACCTCTCAGAAGTGCCAGAAGCACGTGCTGGACATGCCGGAACAACCTATCGGACAGAACGGAACAACCTGCCAGACACACCAAAATCACCTGCGGGCTACGCCAGAACCACTTGGAGGACTCTCCGGGAAAACCTGCCGGGCATGCTGGAACCACCTCTCAGACGTGCCTGAACCACGTGGCGGACACTCCGGAAACGCATGTCGGGCCGGCCGGAACCACCTCTCAGACGTGCCAGAACCTCATGCCGGACACCCCAGAACCACCTGCTGGACAGACCGGAAACACCTGCCGGACACGCCGGAACCACATGTTCGACTCGCTGGAACCACATTCTGGACATGGCAAAATCACCTGCCGCCTATGCCAGAACCGCTTGGCGAACACTCCGGAATCACCTGTCAGGCATGCCGGAACCACCTCTCAGACATGCCAGAACCACATGCCAATGACACCGGAAGCACCTGCCGAGCATGCCGGAAGCACCTGCTCGACTCGCCAGAACCACCTGTCGGACACGCCAAAATCACCTGCCGGCTACGCCACAGCCAGTTGGTGAACACTCCGGAAACACCTGCCGGGCTGGCTGGAACCACCTGCCAGTCACGCCAACATCACCTGCCAGCTACGCCAGAACCACTTGGCGGAGACTCCAGAAACACCTGTTGGGCCAGCCGGAACCACCTCTCAGACGTGCCAGAACCATGTGCCTGAGATGCTGGAACCACACCCCGAACAGACCGAAACCACCTGCCAGACGCAACTGAAGCACCTGCCGAGCACGCAGGAACAACCTGCTCGCCTCGCCGGAACCACCTGCCGGGCGCAGCGGAAGCACCTGCCGAGCGCGCCGGAGCCACCTGCTCGCCTCGCCGGAACCACCTGCCGGGTGCAGCGGAAGCACGTGCCGGGCGCGCCGGAGCCACCTGCTCGCCTCGCCGGAACCACCTGCCGGGCCCAGCGGAAGCACGTGCCAAGCACGCCGGAGCCACCTGCTCGCCTCGCCGGAACCACCTGCCGGGCCCAGCGGAAGCACCTGCCGGGCGCGCCGGAGCCACCTGCTCGCATCGGCGGAACCACGTGCCGGGCCCTAACCCTAACACTAACCCTAACCCTATCCCCAAACCCTAACCCTAACCCTAACCCCTAACCCTAAGCCTAACCCTAAACCCTAACCCAACCGTAACCCTAACCCTAACCCTACCCCTAACCCTAACCCCTAACCCCAAACCCTAAACCCTAACCCTAACCGTAACCCTAACCCTATCCCTAACCCTAACCTGACGGACAGGCTGGAACCAGCTGCTCAACTCGCCGGAACCACCTGCCAGACATGCCAGAACCACCTGCCGAGCACGCCGGAGCCACCTGCTGGACTCACCAGAACCACCTGCCTGACAGGCCAAAATCAACAGCTGGCTATGAGAGAACCACCTGGCAGACAATCCGCAATAACCTGCCAGGCATGCAGGAACCACCTCTCAGACGTAAGAGAACCACGTGCCGGACACGCTGTAACCACGTCCTGGACAGACTGGAACCACCTGCCGGACATGCCTGGACCACCTGCCGAGCACGCCGGAACCACCTGCTCGACTCGCAGGACCCATGTGCCAGACACGCCAAAATGAACTGCCGGCTACACCAGAACCACTTACCGGACACTCCGGAATAACCTGCCCGGCATGCCAGAACCACCTCTCAGAAGTGCCAGAAGCACGTGCTGGACATGCCGGAACAACCTATCGGACAGAACGGAACAACCTGCCGGACACACCAAAATCACCTGCGGGCTACGCCAGAACCACTTGGAGGACTCTCCGGGAAAACCTGCCGGGCATGCTGGAACCACCTCTCAGACGTGCCTGAACCACGTGGCGGACACTCCGGAAACGCATGTCGGGCCGGCCGGAAGCACCTCTCAGACGTGCCAGAACCTCATGCCGGACACCCCAGAACCACCTGCTGGACAGACCGGAAACACCTGCCGGACACGCCGGAACCACATGTTCGACTCGCTGGAACCACATTCTGGACATGGCAAAATCACCTGCCGCCTATGCCAGAACCGCTTGGCGAACACTCCGGAATCACCTGTCAGGCATGCCGGAACCACCTCTCAGACCTGCCAGAACCACATGCCAATGACACCGGAAGCACCTGCCGAGCATGCCGGAAGCACCTGCTCGACTCGCCAGAACCACCTGTCGGACACGCCAAAATCACCTGCCGGCTACGCCACAGCCAGTTGGTGAACACTCCGGAAACACCTGCCGGGCTGGCTGGAACCACCTGCCAGTCACGCCAACATCACCTGCCAGCTACGCCAGAACCACTTGGCGGAGACTCCAGAAACACCTGTTGGGCCAGCCGGAACCACCTCTCAGACGTGCCAGAACCATGTGCCTGAGATGCTGGAACCACACCCCGAACAGACCGAAACCACCTGCCAGACGCAACTGAAGCACCTGCCGAGCACGCAGGAACAACCTGCTCGCCTCGCCGGAACCACCTGCCCGGCGCGCCGGAGCCACCTGCTCGCCTCGCCGGAACCACCTGCCAGGCCCAGCAGAAGCACCTGCCGGGCGCGCCGGAGCCACCTGCTCGCCTCGCCTTAACCACCTGCCGGGTGCAGCGGAAGCACCTGCCGAGCGCGCCGGAGCCACCTGCTGGCCTCGCCGGAACCACCTGCCGGGCCCAGCGGAAGCACGTGCCAAGCACGCCGGAGCCACCTGCTCGCCTCGCCGGAACTACCTGCCGGGCCCAGCGGAAGCACCTGCCGAGCGCGCCGGAGCCACCTGCTCGCCTCGCCGGAACCACGCGCCGGGCCCCAACCCTAACCCTAACCCTAACCCTATCCCCAAACCCTAACCCTAACCCTAACCCCTAACCCTAAGCCTAACCCTAAACCCTAACCCAACCGTAACCCTAACCCTAACCCTACCCCTAACCCTAACCCCTAAACCCTAACCCTAACCGTAACCCTAACCCTATCCCTAACCCTAACCTGACGGACAGGCTGGAACCAGCTGCTCAACTCGCCGGAACCACCTGCCAGACATGCCAGAACCACCTGCCGAGCACGCCGGAGCCACCTGCTGGACTCACCAAAACCACCTGCCTGACAGGCCAAAATCAACAGCTGGCTATGAGAGAACCACCTGGCAGACAATCCGCAATAACCTGCCAGGCATGCAGGAACCACCTCTCAGACGTAAGAGAACCACGTGCCGGACACGCTGGAACCACGTCCTGGACAGACTGGAACCACCTGCCGGACATGCCTGGACCACCTGCCGAGCACGCCGGAACCACCTGCTCGACTCGCAGGACCCATGTGCCAGACACGCCAAAATGAACTGCCGGCTACACCAGAACCACTTACCGGACACTCCGGAATAACCTGCCCGGCATGCCAGAACCACCTCTCAGAAGTGCCAGAAGCACGTGCTGGACATGCCGGAACAACCTATCGGACAGAACGGAACAACCTGCCGGACACACCAAAATCACCTGCGGGCTACACCAGAACCACTTGGAGGACTCTCCGGGAAAACCTGCCGGGCATGCTGGAACCACCTCTCAGACGTGCCTGAACCACGTGGCGGACACTCCGGAAACGCATGTCGGGCCGGCCGGAACCACCTCTCAGACGTGCCAGAACCTCATGCCGGACACCCCAGAACCACCTGCTGGACAGACCGGAAACACCTGCCGGACACGCCGGAACCACATGTTCGACTCGCTGGAACCACATTCTGGACATGGCAAAATCACCTGCCGCCTATGCCAGAACCGCTTGGTGAACACTCCGGAATCACCTGTCAGGCATGCCGGAACCACCTCTCAGACCTGCCAGAACCACATGCCAATGACACCGGAAGCACCTGCCGAGCATGCCGGAAGCACCTGCTCGACTCGCCAGAACCACCTGTCGGACACGCCAAAATCACCTGCCGGCTACGCCACAGCCAGTTGGTGAACACTCCGGAAACACCTGCCGGGCTGGCTGGAACCACCTGCCAGTCACGCCAACATCACCTGCCAGCTACGCCAGAACCACTTGGCGGAGACTCCAGAAACACCTGTTGGGCCAGCCGGAACCACCTCTCAGACGTGCCAGAACCATGTGCCTGAGATGCTGGAACCACACCCCGAACAGACCGAAACCACCTGCCAGACCCAACTGAACCACCTGCTAAGCACGCAGGAACAACCTGCTCGCCTCGCCGGAACCACATGCCGGGCGCAGCGGAAGCACCTGCCGAGCGCGCCGGAGCCACCTGCTCGCCTCGCCGGAACCACCTGCCCGGCGCGCCGGAGCCACCTGCTGGCCTCGCCGGAACCACCTGGCGGGCCCAGCGGAAGCACGTGCCAAGCATGCCGGAGCCACCTGCTCGCCTCGCCGGAACTACCTGCCGGGCCCAGCGGAAGCACCTGCCGAGCGCGCCGGAGCCACCTGCTCGCCTCGACGGAACCACCTGCCCGGCGCGCCGGAGCCACCTGCTCGCCTCGCCGGAACCACGTGCCGGGCCCTAACCCTAACCCTAACCCTAACCCTATCCCCAAACCCTAACCCTAACCCTAACCCTAACCCTAAGCCTAACCCTAAACCCTAACCCAACCGTAACCCTAACCCTAACCCTACCCCTAACCCTAACCCCTAACCCCAAACCCTAAACCCTAACCCTAACCGTAACCCTAACCCTATCCCTAACCCTAACCTGACGGACAGGCTGGAACCAGCTGCTCAACTCGCCGGAACCACCTGCCAGACATGCCAGAACCACCTGCCGAGCACGCCGGAGCCACCTGCTGGACTCACCAGAACCACCTGCCTGACAGGCCAAAATCAACAGCTGGCTATGAGAGAACCACCTGGCAGACAATCCGCAATAACCTGCCAGGCATGCAGGAACCACCTCTCAGACGTAAGAGAACCACGTGCCGGACACGCTGGAACCACGTCCTGGACAGACTGGAACCACCTGCCGGACATGCCTGGACCACCTGCCGAGCACGCCGGAACCACCTGCTCGACTCGCAGGACCCATGTGCCAGACACGCCAAAATGAACTGCCGGCTACACCAGAACCACTTACCGGACACTCCGGAATAACCTGCCCGGCATGCCAGAACCACCTCTCAGAAGTGCCAGAAGCACGTGCTGGACATGCCGGAACAACCTATCGGACAGAACGGAACAACCTGCCGGACACACCAAAATCACCTGCGGGCTACGCCAGAACCACTTGGAGGACTCTCCGGGAAAACCTGCCGGGCATGCTGGAACCACCTCTCAGACGTGCCTGAACCACGTGGCGGACACTCCGGAAACGCATGTCGGGCCGGCCGGAACCACCTCTCAGACGTGCCAGAACCATGTGCCTGAGATGCTGGAACCACACCCCAAACAGACCGAAACAACCTGCCAGACCCAACTGAACCACCTGCTAAGCACGCAGGAACAACCTGCTCGCCTCGCCGGAACCACATGCCGGGCGCAGCGGAAGCACCTGCCGAGCGCGCCGGAGCCACCTGCTCGCCTCGCCGGAACCACCTGCCCGGCGCGCCGGAGCCACCTGCTCGCCTCGCCGGAACCACCTGCCAGGCCCAGCAGAAGCACCTGCCGGGCGCGCCGGAGCCACCTGCTCGCCTCGCCGGAACCACCTGCCGGGTGCAGCGGAAGCACCTGCCGAGCGCGCCGGAGCCACCTGCTCGCCTCGCCGGAACCACCTGCCGGGCCCAGCGGAAGCACGTGCCAAGCACGCCGGAGCCACCTGCTCGCCTCGCCGGAACTACCTGCCGGGCCCAGCGGAAGCACCTGCCGAGCGCGCCGGAGCCACCTGCTCGCCTCGCCGGAACCACGCGCCGGGCCCCAACCCTAACCCTAACCCTAACCCTATCCCCAAACCCTAACCCTAACCCTACCCTAACCCTAAGCCTAACCCTAAACCCTAACCCAACCGTAACCCTAACC
This sequence comes from Equus asinus, assembly GCF_041296235.1. Taxonomy (NCBI): domain Eukaryota; kingdom Metazoa; phylum Chordata; class Mammalia; order Perissodactyla; family Equidae; genus Equus; species Equus asinus. The sequence goes on from NW_027225147.1 coordinate 247,240, forward strand.
CTAACCCTACCCCTAACCCTAACCCCTAACCCCAAACCCTAAACCCTAACCCTAACCGTAACCCTAACCCTATCCCTAACCCTAACCTGACGGACAGGCTGGAACCAGCTGCTCAACTCGCCGGAACCACCTGCCAGACATGCCAGAACCACCTGCCGAGCACGCCGGAGCCACCTGCTGGACTCACCAGAACCACCTGCCTGACAGGCCAAATCAACAGCTGGCTATGAGAGAACCACCTGGCAGACAATCCGCAATAACCTGCCAGGCATGCAGGAACCACCTCTCAGACGTAAGAGAACCACGTGCCGGACACGCTGGAACCACGTCCTGGACAGACTGGAACCACCTGCCGGACATGCCTGGACCACCTGCCGAGCACGCCGGAACCACCTGCTCGACTCGCAGGACCCATGTGCCAGACACGCCAAAATGAACTGCCGGCTACACCAGAACCACTTACCGGACACTCCGGAATAACCTGCCCGGCATGCCAGAACCACCTCTCAGAAGTGCCAGAAGCACGTGCTGGACATGCCGGAACAACCTATCGGACAGAACGGAACAACCTGCCAGACACACCAAAATCACCTGCGGGCTACGCCAGAACCACTTGGAGGACTCTCCGGGAAAACCTGCCGGGCATGCTGGAACCACCTCTCAGACGTGCCTGAACCACGTGGCGGACACTCCGGAAACGCATGTCGGGCCGGCCGGAACCACCTCTCAGACGTGCCAGAACCTCATGCCGGACACCCCAGAACCACCTGCTGGACAGACCGGAAACACCTGCCGGACACGCCGGAACCACATGTTCGACTCGCTGGAACCACATTCTGGACATGGCAAAATCACCTGCCGCCTATGCCAGAACCGCTTGGCGAACACTCCGGAATCACCTGTCAGGCATGCCGAACCACCTCTCAGACATGCCAGAACCACATGCCAATGACACCGGAAGCACCTGCCGAGCATGCCGGAAGCACCTGCTCGACTCGCCAGAACCACCTGTCGGACACGCCAAAATCACCTGCCGGCTACGCCACAGCCAGTTGGTGAACACTCCGGAAACACCTGCCGGGCTGGCTGGAACCACCTGCCAGTCACGCCAACATCACCTGCCAGCTACGCCAGAACCACTTGGCGGAGACTCCAGAAACACCTGTTGGGCCAGCCGGAACCACCTCTCAGACGTGCCAGAACCATGTGCCTGAGATGCTGGAACCACACCCCGAACAGACCGAAACCACCTGCCAGACGCAACTGAAGCACCTGCCGAGCACGCAGGAACAACCTGCTCGCCTCGCCGGAACCACCTGCCGGGCGCAGCGGAAGCACCTGCCGAGCGCGCCGGAGCCACCTGCTCGCCTCGCCGGAACCACCTGCCGGGTGCAGCGGAAGCACGTGCCGGGCGCGCCGGAGCCACCTGCTCGCCTCGCCGGAACCACCTGCCGGGCCCAGCGGAAGCACGTGCCAAGCACGCCGGAGCCACCTGCTCGCCTCGCCGGAACCACCTGCCGGGCCCAGCGGAAGCACCTGCCGGGCGCGCCGGAGCCACCTGCTCGCATCGGCGGAACCACGTGCCGGGCCCTAACCCTAACACTAACCCTAACCCTATCCCCAAACCCTAACCCTAACCCTAACCCCTAACCCTAAGCCTAACCCTAAACCCTAACCCAACCGTAACCCTAACCCTAACCCTACCCCTAACCCTAACCCCTAACCCCAAACCCTAAACCCTAACCCTAACCGTAACCCTAACCCTATCCCTAACCCTAACCTGACGGACAGGCTGGAACCAGCTGCTCAACTCGCCGGAACCACCTGCCAGACATGCCAGAACCACCTGCCGAGCACGCCGGAGCCACCTGCTGGACTCACCAGAACCACCTGCCTGACAGGCCAAAATCAACAGCTGGCTATGAGAGAACCACCTGG